>NC_081537.1:16100602-16178102 GCF_030273125.1 Centropristis striata
AAAGCACGATTTACCTTATTTCTTTTTTTAGACTTGTGTTACTAAATGGCAACAAAAGGCCCTGCAGAGTGTGCAAAATCAACAAGCAATTGGTTAGTCAAACAACTCAAGTAAGCAATCCACAGAGCCATGGCCGCCTCAGAGGAGATTCATGAGTTATCCTTTGGGTTTCATAATGCCAGCATTCATCCAGCTTCACACAGCCTGACTAAAGCAAACCACAACAAGGCCTACTGATGTCCCCGGCATGTCAGCTCTGCAGGAAAATCAAGACTAGCTTTACCTTAAGGTTTTACTTTCTTTTTAAATTACAGCTCAGATATTTTTTTGTCCCGGGTCAGTGACAGAGGAATCTGGACTATTTTGAATTAGAGGACATGCATGCAGTCACTTTAAGGTTAGGTCATCTTTATCCCCTCTGAACTCCAAGCAGTTGCAAGATGTCACTGTGGCCTTGTTTTTCATTGCAATATATGCAAGTCCTGCACTTTTATAGAAACAGCACAGTCATGGCTCAAGTAGGGCTAACTCAAAAAATGACTTTTGTGCAGTATAACACAGTTATAATGCCATAAATCATTAAAAAGAAAAAAAAGAAAAATATATATTTTTAGAATTTCTTTTATATGTTTTTAAAGAAAAAAAGGGATCTATTTATAAAGAAATTGTCCAAGTTCCCACAAGTGTTACCAATATTAGTGTTTCCACATGCCAGACATATTAAACTTTTTATATTTTTACAACCTCAACGTAAGTGTTTCTTGTCCTCTCTTCTCTGCTCTGTGTAAACAGCCTACAGTTCAGTCAGAATTTTTGTCACATAGATGTTGGTCTCAGCCAAGTCACTGATAGCTTCACAGTTGCACAGAGAAGGACAAAATTAAATGTTTTTTACAGAATTTGGTTATTGAAAATTATTTTTTTCCAATTAAATATCACGATTTTAAGCTTAGATTTAGTTTTCTTTCCCGATTGAAGCATTTGTTATATGACTAATGCAAAGACCATAGACAAAGAAATTTGAATTTGAATTTTCTGTCTTTCAAACCCGTCAGCGGATTGTGGGGATCAGAGGGTTTAACTAAATCTGCAACCACTGGACATAAACAGTGTGTTATTGCTCCATCTATGCCTCTTTCTTAAATTAGGGCCCAGATGCTCTTAATAAAGACAGCAAAACAGCTTCTCAAAGACATACAAACACAACAGAAAGACTGCCTTCTCCTGCTGCTGGATTGTAGTCTAATTCAAACCAAATACAGCCACAGTGACTCCCAAAGCTAAACAGGATGTTGTCATTAAACCAGAACCATCCACAAACTGAGACCGGTTAGTCATGAGACGAGTAAAGAAGGCAAACAGAATCCTCAACACAGAGAAATGAGTTAAAAGCCAAACAAAGCGGATCAAGAAAAACACCTTGACTACCTCAGGAAGCTGGACAGTCTCTGTTTGGTGTTTAAACTGTTAAATAAGGACTAAGTAAGCAACATCCTTCCCCCATAGACATCCCATCACCTTGATTGACATTTGAGACATTAGAAAGCACACCAGCAACAAAGCAGTAGCACTGAATTATAGCACAAAGCACAAAACAGCAGGATTATCATCATCATCATCATCACCAGAATTTAGGTTATTCATTCATTACTTTTTGTTTTTTGAAAAATCATCAATTATCAGTTGTTAATTTGCGTGTGAAATCAGCCAAAAAAATCCAACAAGATATTTTTGGAATTCAAAGGTCTCTCACCAAATGAAATTGGTGAAGGCTCAGATCTGACTGTCCGGGGAATTCCCAGCAGAAGGGCCCCTGAAAGGCAAAGATGGACGTTCCCAAGTCACACAATTATATCAGCTCTCCATCTCTCGCTCTCTCTTACACCACACACACATACACATCTGCACACAGTCCCAGCCGGGCCAGGTTTTATGCAAAAGAAACATGTTCTCCCTGGAAATAATGCATCCCCTGGCTTTTTAGTTATTAAAGCTACTAGCTTGTCTCTGCTGGCTCAGCTTTCTCCTGGGTGCATGTTCAGCCCCATTATGACTAATCTTACACAGATAGAATGGGAGAACACTCTGTACTGGTTACATGGCTGGCTGGATGTTAAAACAATATTTCTCTTTGGTAAAACATTAAATCTTCACAGATGTTTCGTTTTTGGCACAGATTTCTAAAGCTTAAAATGTCATGATTAGAGTCCGACTGATGCTGGATTTTTGAGACTGATTTAAGAGAAGGATATTACGCTTATAACCAATATGGTGGCTGATATAGTGAATTTTTGAGTTGGGATGGAAAAACTGACCTGTTTTTATGCAGATAGTGCACCGTCAATTGCTGTTTATTTAAATAAATAAAATAAATAAATAAATAAATAGCTTGCAACAAGTTTTAGAAAAACATATGCTGGCATGGCTGATAATGTCCTATCAGACATATCGGTATGTATTGATCGGTCGGGCTTTAATCATGATTCGGCACAGAGGAGTAAAATATATCACCCGAGTGTGTTTTTCTTGATTTTACAGTGGTTTAAAGTGCAATTACAAAGTAAATCAAAGTTCGAAAGTGTGCTGACTTCAGGTCCCCAGAGCAGTCCATGTCTGCTATTTTTACCACTTCACTATGTGCACTAAAATTGAAGTTGTGAACTGCCCTAGTCTGACTAGCTGTTCAAATACAAGTTTCTTTAGGAGGAGGAGGCACTCAGAGGTTAACCTGGCAGATTTGTACCTACTGCTCCTGAGAGCAAAAATTCAGATCTCACATCTCTTGGAGAGATGTCAGGGGATGATAGAGGACAGGAGAGGAAGAAAGACAAGCAAAATAGGGAAAGGGAGTTATTGATTTCCTAAGGAAGAAAGGACATGCTAGTGGAAGTCTCAGAACATGCAGAGAGAAAGCAACAGGGCCTTTAGTTTACTGAAGGGCTACAGGACCTAACAGCTACTGTGCAGGTCGCTTTCTCTGCAGCAACATCACTGGGTTCTATTTGTACTTGTGCTTGACCTCGGGGCCAGCGAGATAACTTTTCATAACAGCGAACACTGAGGTTATTGGTGATACACACACAAACACACACACACACACACACACACAAACACACTTACAGATACAAATATGTATTATCCTTTTAAATGTGCATGTCCAACACAGTCACATTCTGTCTGGGGTAGCTTAAGTTCACAGGGGTTATTTAGCGGTCAAATACCACAGCAAGGAAAATAGACGACAATGGCTCTAGAGCTATTCACAGACACACACAGAGACAATAGTTAAAGCTGCTTTTCACATTTCCTACGGTATAATGGTGTAATGGAAAGCCTCCTTAATGATGTTCCTTGCATGTTAAATACATTTAAAAAAGCTGAATTTGTAAATTTTGTTTCTGCCACTAGCAGCGACATTTACCGAAATGTATTCAACTTTAAAATGTTTCTGTAAAGTCCGTATGGTAGCTACAAGACTCTTCAGTCATTGTTGTGGTTTTTGTTGCTGACTAAGGCAACACTGAGTGGATTGTCTGTGGGAACACAAGCGGTCGCCCAGACTGCTGGACAGATACAATGGCGGAGGTGCTCTCATTCTCATTGTCAAGGCTCCCGGGCCTGACGCCACGTCTCGACGGCCTCAGATTTTGGCCTGGGCCGATGATGTCAGCGTGACCCCTTGAACAAATGTCTTGTCTAGAGAAGACAGAGGGAGACGAGTGACGGGCACAATGGTCTCTATCTGAGGTCGGGATCGCATGCTCCAAAGAACTCTGCGATACAGATAAAATCTTAAATCGCAGCATTTGTAAATTGAGCGTTCTCTATCAATCTATAGGCTATATATTTATTTATATAATAATGCATTGCTGGAAATGTAATTGAAAATCATTTATAGATAGTAGAGCTGCTACAGACTATATTTTTGACCAAATACCTCAATTTAGATATTTTTAATTATATTGTAGGGTTGATTTCCAGTGCTTTCACAAAATATTTAAAATTAGTTTTAAAAAAATATTTATCAATAATGCTTATAAAATGACAAAGTGAGCAAAAGCAAATAATAGAATAGCTAGAGCAGTCTGGTAAGTTCAGAAAATAACTTTTGATATATATTTTTCACTGTAATGCAGCCTTTAAAACCAGGAAAAGCCAGTATCTAAAGGGTAAAATCTCATATTTATATAAAATTGACCTATTGTCCTGCATTGTATAAAACTGAATATCTTTGGACTTACAGAACAAGACATTTAAATACATCACTTTAGACTTCATGAAATCATTTTATAGACGAAACAATTTATCAATAAATTGGGAAAATAATCTGCAGATTAATCGATATTGAAATAAGTTAATTGCAACCCTAATAGATAGACATTCACGTCTCTTAAAGCAGTCCTGCACGCTAAAAAATGACCGCAACAATAAATCAATGTGTGAGATATGAGCTTTCTCTTGCAGTAAAGGTTAAGGGTGGATGGATGGATTCATGCACAGAAAGAAGACAAAAGCGGAGGAGAGGTTATTTGGAAAAAAGGCCTAAAATGCAGAGGGAAAGAGCAGTTTAAGGTCGGGGTAAGTCAGGATAGAGAAAGCCTTCTAGGTAAAGCCTGTGGACAGTGTGTGGGTGGCGCCTGCTGACCGTGGGGTCGCTCATTAACAGCTGAGGAGGCCAGGCATCCCAGAGTTCTGGGCAATTGTCTGCCTAGCCCAGGTGCATGGCCCATTCAGACCACAGGAAGCCCCTTTTATCCCTGTTTCTCGGAAAATGGGCAGAGACGCGGTCAAGGAAGGTGAATGTGATCCTGGATCTGTCTTTTCTAACACAAACTGGGAGCAGCAGTCGTATGGCTGTACAGTCCTTTGGCCCCATTGTTGGGATCCACAAAGTCATTGTGGCGTGTCTTTTTTTCTGAATGCTCGGCTAAGACGCAGGTCTGTTTTTTTCCTAATATCAAAAACACGTCAGCTCTTTTCACACAGCCTCTTCCTAGTTCACATTCTTTAGAGGAACAAGACTGAATGGGAATAAAATAAGCATGTTCAGTGGTTGTAAAGGCTCAGGTGGGAGGTCTTGCAGGCCATAAAAATGGCCAGATTCCATCACTTCCTCCACACTAATTACCATACACTTGGAGCAAGTGCCCTCCCTCTCTTCATCCTTGTGCCCATGCTTCACTACCACACACACACACACACACACACACACACACACACAGACACAGACACAGACACACACACACACTAAAGTGCAGTTGGGAAATGGTTAACACTCCAGCCGTCCCCTGCTGCCAGTGAAAGCCCACAAAACAATGGAGACATTGTTTGAGCGGGGCTCGGCTCTAGACTCTAAGGCTGTGTGTGCGTGTGTGCATGCACGTAAATGTCAGGAAAGTAGTTGTGTGTGTATGCTCTTAACATTTGCATGTTTCTGCCCCAATTCCCAGAATGGTCAATTCAGAAACGTGATTTAATAAGAAGGAGTTGTGTCTCAAATATTTTAGATCACCCATTCAGAAAGTTTGGTCAGAAGCCTGAGATGAGATTGTTTCATACCTTTCAGACATATTGATGTCATGGACTCTCTGATGCTATCAACATACGCACACTTTAAGTCGTGGATTTAAAAAACAATCTGGTCTGGTATGTTATGTTATGTTGTAGTGCTGCTCAATAATGGCATTAAAAAATGTGTCCTTTTAGCAGTGGGTTTTCTTGATCTTTAAAATAAATAAATAAATGAATTAATAATATTTAAAAAAAAAGGAATAAATGTAAATATATATATATATATATATATATATATATATATATATATATAATTAGATAAATAAATAAATAGCATATTGATATACATTAAAAAGAAATATTATCAAATTAAAAGTAAATATATTATATAAATCTAAAAAAATATATTTTAAAAATGGATAAATAAATATTGATATACATTAAAATAAATATTGTAAAATTAAAAATGAATATATTTATATAAATTAAAATAAATATTGTAAAATTAAAAATGAATATATTTATATAAATTAAAATAAATATAAATATATAGATAAATAAATATATCTATAAAAAGTGAAATAAAATAAATACTATAAAATCAGACCTAAATAATTAAATCACAATCTACTGAAAACTACTTAACATATATTCAAAAAATTTGGGGAAATTATATTCAACATATCGCAGTTAATAACTCTGGAAGTAAGTAGTGAAGGCCAGGGAGCGCTGGATTTATAACCTAGGTCAAATTGAGAAAGGAATGCAGCACAATAATTGTTTTATCTCAATTATCTTGTTTTCATATTATTTAAATGCCAAAACCATATAAGACAATAAAATTTGATTTATTTCTCAGCCCGATCATCTTGTGTTACTGAGTTAATGCAATAAATACTGCCCCAAAAATGTCTAAAATGATAAAAACAAACAAAAAAATTAAATAACACACATTTGTGCCACTTCCTAAATACAGCCTCCAGCTTTAAGCCACTTCCTGCTAAGTATCCACAAAACTCTTCAAGTCCACAATGTCAAATTAAAACATCACAATAAAAGGCAAGCTGACAAAGCAAGGACTGTTTATGATCTTTCCCTCAGGAGCTGTGTGAAGCATGAAAATGTTTCTTGGAGTCTCTCCCTTAAAAAATACACATCAATAGGTGGATAAATATTGAATAACTTTCAGCCAATGGCATAAAAGTTCAGCGGCGGCAGGTTTTGAGGCTGCCTGCGGGGTGGTCAGGCACATCAAAGGGTCCTGCGTGGCCCCCTTTGAGGGCATGGTAAACAGGGGCATACAGTGTGCCCTCAGAAAGACCAGTCTGCGTGAGGTCACTTCCTCTTTTCTCGGCTCATCCTCCAGCAGTCCACCTCCACTGAGCCTTGCAGCCAGAAGTGAGAGCGTCTGACTGTCCACGTCCATCCTTCTCCTCAGCCACAACTTTCTAACAGGTTTTATCCTTATCTCCCCCTCTATCTCTCACCGTCTCTCTATTGTTGTTTCAACGGTCTCAGGGTCACTCGAGCTTCAGATTGCTGTTATCTCGCAGGCCAATCGACGGCTTCTTATCACCGCCGATGCAGCCAGGGAGAGATCAAGTGTTTCTTTGCATTTGTAAACAAAAAGAAACTTCCGTTTACAGTCCGATTTATTGATAAGAGGTATTGGAAAAATGCAGGCCTACATCTTCTGGTTAAAAAAAAAAAAAAATCTTGACTGATTGAGTGACACCGGTGGGAGTCCGTGTGGGGTTATCATTGGCATTCACAATGCTGTCCACAGTAATCTGTCTTTCCTATATGTACAGCAAGCAGTATGATGCAAACCAGGGAAACATTCAATCACACTTCCTTCTCAGTCAGAGGTGGATGCTGGAGCAGGATGGCAGGAGCGGCAACTATACAAGCTGCATTTCACATTCAATTTTATCACTTGGTGCTAACAGCGAGATGTGTGCTGATGCTGCGATGCTGCAATGCCTCTGATCTTAGCAGCCTGTGTACTCTATCAAACAGATCACACTGGGGCTGGGCAATATGACCACAAATATTACAATATATTCTCTCATATTGATCAGTGTCAGTACTAATCATGACATCAGTTTAATAGTGCTCCACTCTGTTTTTTGCTTCTTCTTTTTTCAGCTTAGAAGTAAAGCCCAAAGAGAGAGAGAAACCAGACGGTTCATCAAAATTTCAGATACTGAGATATAGATCATCAAATCCAACTGTTGTTTTATTTTTTTGATCCTGCAAAGATACCTTTAGAATTTGGACGAGTCTGTTAACTTCATTTTTAGCTGTGGTTAAAATTGCAATCTGAGGGCAAAAACCTCAGATCCCAATCAGGACCAAATCGAATCTGTTCTTCTTCGGCCCAAGGCTGTGACGAACATTTAATAGAAATCCAATGATGGATTGCACAACATAGTGCTTTTAATGTAATGCAATAAAAGTCACCTTTTTCACTGATGTGTTTATTTTTACATCTGGCATTTTAGTTGAATCTTTTCATGTAGCCCAGTAGGTACAGCCACTACACTGTGTTGTTCTGAATGGATCTGCACTTCAGAAATGTGTGAGCTTATTTTTTCCATCTGAATGTTTGTCCATCTTTGCTGTTTCAAGTTTTGTTTTCGCCCCACAGCCAGTTTCTGTTTTGGTGTTGCCTCTTTGTTCAGAGCCTGTTAGTGTTGCACGGCTGACTGTTTGTATTACAACTTTCTGTGTACATTGTGAAAAATAGATGCTTGAATTTATTTGCCAAAAATAAAACCAAAAGGAGTTCTGTTACAGTCACAGACCATTTTAGCACCCATTATCCGTGAGCAAAAATATATACTGCAAAACAAAAAAATTTATATAAAATGACGTCACTGGTGCTTTCTGAAAAAAGTTGAAGCCATTACACTTTACTGTTTGTTCTCAAACTTCCTTTAAAAGGGAATCGTACAGCAGGAGTTTAGGTGGATGTGAGGTGGTAAGTATTTACAGCCATATGACTCATAGCAGGATAAAACCTCAAGTATTTACCTGCAGCTTTTGCTGCCTACGACCAGTTTAATGACTTCAGAGGAGTCGGGACTCTTTTCTCAGCGTCTCCTAAAATAACAGAGTAAGAAGAGGCCCCTGAACTCTTTGGTATAAAAATAACATGAGCATCGCAGGGAAAGATAAGGAGGGCCTTAGCTGGGCTTGTTTTGTTCAGAGTAACGCTGTCATCGCGAGCTCTTTGTCTTAAACGCAACTTTTGACAAGGTTTCTGTTTCAAATAAACAACCCTGTCGACTCCTGCTATTTTAAGACGTGCTTAACTAAAACGGGCAAAATACCAAGGAGGCCTCGGTTTGCCAACTTTTAGAGTAACTGTTTGAGAAGGTATTTATTACGGATCATAAAAGTAACCGAACTGATCAAATGTCAAATGTGACTCAGAGGGACACTTTGTCTTGACAGTGTAATTGTAAAAAATCATTGCTTCCTTACATCCCTGCTAACTGAGTGCATAAACACAAAGGGTCAGCTGTGTATTATTAGCGCCGTTACCACAGGAAACATTGTATTCATGAGTGACTTGGAAGGCTTCTCTATCTAAAAATTTTTTTTTCAAATTTTCATAACAATATGTAGAAGATGCTCCGACTCCACAACAAAAGTAACAACTGGGCCAATAATGGCCCGGGGTATTCATGATCACCTCGCTAATTCTGCTCAATCCCCACTCTCATTGATTTTCCTGGCTCGCTAACCCTGTGACCACATATGTACACCTCCCTATGTTCAACCTCTCCACTGACCTCCTGAAAAACTTTATGCCTTCAGCTAACTACTAAGTTCACGTCCAACTGTCACATTCTAGAGCTGCTTGCCTTCTTAGATATCGACATGCCCGGGGTGGATGCTCTGTTATGTGTATGTAGTGCGTATGCCCCTATGGCTGTCCAGCCAACTCTCCTGCCAGACTACTCCTCCAACTCCACGGATAGGGTAATCGATGCTGAAGGAACGCCCACACTTTCCTCAAAGACATAGATAGCAGCCCGGCATTAGCTCATTCTCATGAAAAAGTTGTCAACATAAAACCAGTTTTCCATAATCTTCCAGCTCAGCACGCGGCCAGGGCTGGGAGTTATCACTTTCTCTGGGATTACAGGCGGCGTGGCTGTCCAAAGAACAACTGCTGCACCTGCCACCGGCCTCCTGATCACTCACTAACAGACAAAAACTTCTCACGTAGAAAAAGACCAAGTTTACATAAAACTGAGTGGGTTTGTTAATGACTGATTTAAGGGTAAATGCAAACAAATATGCATTTTTCCAGTCAAAACATCCATTCATGGGGGAAAAGGGGATGGCTTTAACATTGAAGACGTTTTCAGGATGGATGAGAGAAGGAAAGCAGGGTTTGTTTGTCTTTTCTGTCATGAATAAGGGAAGAAGAGCTGGAGAAAGGAGAAAAAAAAGGTACCGGGCGGAGTGTTACTTACAACGATGTGTGCCGGTGACGGGGACCTGGCATCTTTAAGTGCTTGTCTACTTTGAAGACCTCCTTGTTGAACATCTAGCAGGGGCCATTTCATCTGTAGGTACTGAATGGCAGAAAAGGAAACAGAATGGAAAGACAGAAAACAAAACATGTTAACAATGCAGAAAGCAAAAAAGAACAAATTAAAAATAAGACAAAAAAGAAAGGGAGACGACATTTCTTGACAGGTGTATGGGTGTTGGAAACTCAAAAACATGAAAAAGCAAATAAAGATCATAAGACGGATGGTGGATGGGGTGAGGATGGCCTCGAGCGTGTGTGAGATTCAACTCACACAGGAGTTGTGTAAATCAAATTACACAGAAATAAACAGCAAAAAAAACTCCATATATTTTTTCTTTAGTGGGATGTTCATTAAGTCTCTAATCTGGACTTGAGGGAGGGCAGAGGTTAAAGGTAGCTCTGTACACACTCATGGCTTTAAGATGACCTAATGTCATAAATGTGACTGTTGTTAAGAGTTTTATTGGAACCCATAAAGAGGTTAAAGCGTGGCGTCTCACCACGCTCCTCTGGGGCTAAACCTCCTGACTGCTACCATAAATGATTGACTTGGCCTCTATCAGAAGTCTCTCTCTCTTCCTCCCTCTCTCTCTCTCTCGCACACACACACACACACACACAAGCACAGAAAAACAGATAAGCAGAAACAAGGGTCATGAGAAACATCTGTCTGTTATAAACTGGGTGGAGTTCTTTTAATTTGATGACATGTGCTGTGTGTGCCTAATGTGCTCTACCCTGTGCCATCACATATTCAAATAATAATAAAACTCAAATCTGACGCCATTAAACACATTTTACACAAAATCGTATGAAAATAAGAACCACTCTGTGGCCCATACAGCAAATTATCCGTAGATTTGTCAGCCTGGTGTTGACCTTGCTACAATATGTGGTCCAGACTCTGCTTGTCAATGTCACAGCCACCTCGTTTGAGGGAAAGATGTCACAGCAGCTGCTTCAGCTCTGAGGCCGGTGGAACGGGTACTAAGAGGTGAAGGGCCTAAAAATTGCGGAAAAGGGAAACTACTTAGGTGGAGGCAGTTCCAGTACGTTCCAACATTAGCCTCAGTGGTCACCCAGTGGCAGATCTGGATTTGTATGCAATGAAATTTGCAGAACTTTCACTGACATAGTTAAAGGCTGACACATTAAAATGAAAACCCAAAAATTGTGACAATAAAAACACACATTTACCTCATATATAAAGGGCTAACAGTCACCAATGTTGGACTAAAAAAAGGGACTCCACGTACTATACTAATTATTATCTACATTTTTACAACCTCACTAGTCCACTCCTCTCAGATCTGTGTAAGCAGCCTGTGGGTCAGCTGGATTTTCACTGAATTTTTTTCACAGTACTGTTAGTTGAGTCAATAATGGCTTCACTGTTGTGCTGAAGAGTGAGGAATTTAATGTGATTTACAGGATAAGGTTATATATATCTATATATAAATAAAGGGTTAACAGGCCTATTTTGCAACCTTTGGTGCCATAGATACTTCACTTGCTAACACAATGCCATTTAAATGTGCATTCACATAAGCTGCACTATTACACAACAACTATCCCCCTAAAAACAGTCTGACAGGTCGACTTGGATCTGGGCCCATGGTGCCATTTGCTCATAAACCTTCCACATTATTGTGAAATCTAAACTCTGGAGTGCCTTTCCATCGTCTCATATCCACATGTTTGGATTTTGTTGCTCCACTTAAAGATGCTATCTGAATCCTATTCAATTACATTTCATGCGTGATTGAGATCATGTGCGTCTTTGCAATAATGACATAAGACCTAAAAGGTTCATGCAATTCTGTTACATTTCATAATTATCTCACCATCATCATTGGCCCAGAGCCCAAGATCTAATTTTGGCTCATGGTGACAAGAAGTTTAAGCATTTCTGTTTTAGAAATTAGAATTTCAGTGCAACTGTCAGCCAGTTTGGTGGTTGTATACTGATGCAGGTACATTATATTTCTCTGTGTTGCCATCCAGCAAAGGTGGCGGCTAGTTTGTATGCATGTCTGAGGCCGTGTGTGTGTGTGTGCTGCATGTGTGTCAGAGCTGGTCAGAGAGTGTGTCGCGACCCTTCCTGAGACTGTGTCTAAATCAGTGGTAATTAGCGAAGGGTTCACTGTGGGGTGCCTGCCAGTGGTAGACGCTGGAGGGAGTTATTGACTCCATGTCCTCGGTTACAGCCCATGCAAGGGAAAAAACTGTTTGCTGCCTGGTCTTTCTCCACAACTACCGCTCATTTATGACCCCAAGACTGTTTTTATTGCTAAAAAACTGAGTTTGTTTATGCTTGTTTGTATGTCCTGAGAGTGGAAAAAGGAAAGGTTGTAAAAACTCCAGAGTTGAGGTCTTGTGGGTTTTTATGGACCCCCCACACTGGGTATTAATTGCTATGAAGGAGAGAGAGGAGGAGGAGAGGGTGGTGTTGTAACAGTAAAAGAGGAGGGAGAGAGTGACGGGGCTGCTGTCATCTATGAGGTAATTCAAGACAGTGTCCATTGGTGCCAAGGGGGCTAGAAGACGGGGCAGTGCTGGTGAGAAGGGGGGAAACTGTGAATCCAGTCATGGGAAAGTCCTGCCACTGCGTGTGCGTGTGCACACATTCTCACACATGCAAATATTCAAACACAGCTGCAGCCGGAGAGACGGGGTCGAGCGAGAGGACATTCTGAGTAGGTGGGTAAGGAGCGTGAAGGTGACACCCCTGAGCGTGGTGGAGAGACACTGAAAGACGACACAGAGAGGGAGGGTGCCGCAGCGCATGCCCTGACAAGTGGCTCCACTTCAGTCCTGCTATTGCAAATGTTCTCACACACTAATCTCTCCTGCAGGTTTTACAAGCATGCCAAGGAAAACGGAGCCCTGGCAAGCACTGGGCTATGCGACCACCCCCTTCTCCTTCCTCTTCCTCCGCCCGCCTGCCTGCCCTGCTAACCGACGCACCGCCTGGGCTTGAGTAGGCCATGACCTCTGACCCCTCTCTGCTGCTCCAGGCCCCTCCCTGTTCCCCACTCTGCGACCTGAAAACTCTCCCGCTATGAGGGGGGCCCCCCGGGTAACTCAAGAGCCATTCCAAAGTGACAAATTGCTCCAGAGTTCCAGGATAACTCTCTCTTCTCCTCTGTCCCTCTTCCTGCCCCCCTCCCACACACACACAAACATTAACACGCCCCCCCTCGACAGACCCCCACCCTCTGAGAGCCACCCAGCGGCTGTGCTCCAACTCCAGGTTGTGCAGCAGACGGTTTCTCCTTCTCCCCTCACCCCCTCACCCTTTCAGCCTCCCCCCTTTTCTCTTCCCCTACCCTGCGCCCCTCCTCGCCTGGCCAGCCCCACAATGGGAGCTGAATGACTCAATTGTCTCTGATGAAGTGAAAAACAAGGGAGTCCTCTAAATCCTTACAGAGGGATGAACTCACTCTCACTGTTCAGATTTTCCTGTCCTCTGCTGCTTTCCCAAGCACCATAAGGGGGCTGGTGCTGAGGGCTGGGAGTTGTTTACAGGCTCTCTGACTAATCATTATTGTCATTATTGATTATTTTGTCTGTTCCTTTTTCAATGAACTGTTTAGTCTATAAAATCAGTAAGAAAAAATACCGCAAGGCCTTAAGGAAGAATTATGGTCCCATGCGACAAAACTGCCTTGTCAGGTAGTAAAAGTTACGCATTTTCTCTTGGATGATGTTTGTTGTTGACATATCACAAATGCATTTCTAATCAAAGTCTGCAGGAATGTCGAAGCAGGTGGATGGGTCAAACAAACAGGAGACTTTCACCCTTTCTCCCATGTGAAACCAAAAGTCAAAGTTGACCAATAACTGAAACTTACGTAACAAATGCACCTATTTCAACCCTCCTGTTATGTTAGTTTTTTTAAGGAACAGCAATAACTCACGGAATGTTTAATTATAGTTAAACTAAACAATCCCAATAAACATTGCTTATATTTCATTAATAGCTCCAATACTAACCATCCAATCAATATTTAGTGCAATGGTGTCCTTTACCATGAGGATAATTCACTCTTTTTTTCTCATAAAAAATGCATGTTAAAACCTTTTTTATGTACATAGGAAAGACCTAAACATACTTTTTTTTTTTTTTACTTTTTTTTCATTTTATGAAAAAAATACTTATAACTAATTTTTTTTTAGATTTTTAAATGTTGAAATGGGTCAATTTGACCAGCAACATATGAGGAGGGAGTTTAAAAAAACACACTTGTTTTAACCCAAACCGTGACCCTTTCCTAAACTTAACCATGTAGTTTTGGTTCAACTCACAATGTTAAGTTTGTTTAAAACTGTGACTCTAATGCAAGAGAAAATGCTTGTGTTGTCACCAAATACATCCTTACTTTGAAGAAGCCAGAACAAAAAAGTTTGGAATTTTTCCCAGACAGTGTTGGAAAAATACTCTTTTGATCAATTAGTGTGCTACTTGTTTCAGCCTTTTTTATTTTATTATTATTTGTTTTACTATTCTATATTCAAGCAGGTGCTTTCTATTTGCACGCTGGACTACTCACCCGTATGTGAGTGACTGCTGCTGCACCACGGTCTGGCATGTTATGAGCTACAGAATGTTAACCCAGATCCAGACTGACTGTCATCGCAGTGAAAACAAGCTGGGGCCCTGGTCCCGGTGTCACAGCTCGTGGCAGAGGGGAAGTAGGCTGGAGACAATTGGAGGGGCATCCTGAGCGCTCACACATCATCCTCACACGTCTGCACACCAGCTCTCCACACTGTTGTTACTAATTCAACAAGCTGGCAACGAAACAATTTGGCCTAAAACCTGGTACCAGAGCAAGACTCTGATCCTCCCGAATATAAACCACTTTTTCCACATCCTATCAAACATTAACCAAACGTCAATATAACCTATTGACAAAGAAGAGGGGGAGAAGTCTTACTCATGCATTTTTTAGTAAGAATGACACGGAAAGTGCAGGATTGTTCTGGCCGTTTCTGGTCAACAAGCAGCTTCTTTTCCATCAAACCCCCCCATCTGATGTGTTTATCACATGCGGCCTGGCGGTTGCAGCAGCAGCAGCGGCCACCGCACGGCTTGTTCGTTTTGTTTTGGATTAAGAGCAGAGGGCTTCAGACCAATCAAACAAACAGAGCTCATTATGTGCCAATGTGGCTCCCAAACACTGGTCTACTTTCCAGCAGGGAACCAAGGGACAGATGATGAGGACCACTGGGGCTCTGACAGGCATCCCAGCCATGTGAGCAATGTGAGGAAGGAGGGGAGACAAGCAGAGACAGACAGACAGATAGCAGCTTGGGTTTAGAGTCAGCATATGGATACTGGGTGTTGCTCTAGAGAGTCCAACAGATCTTGAGCCCATCTGTGGCCGCCTCGTATGACAGACATGACATAGCTCCACACGTGCGTCATATGCGGCAGCCTATGCAACACATGTACATTCGCGGTGGCATACTGTAACATGCTTACTCACTCATTCACACCTGAACAATAATGCTCGCCCGCATTTGAACATATTCTGGTCGACGGGCCCAGCGGCTCCTCTGGGAGCGCGCTCAGAGATGGGATTGACAGCTTGCAGATTACACCAATCAGACCGCTACTCTAAAGAGCTTTATTTAAGTCTGAAATGATCAAGGCTAGTAAGAGGAGCCCATTCAAAGCTCTGCAAGTAAACTGCACCGAGCTTAAAAGATTAGTCCATCCAGTTTGACTACAATTTTATCCCTTTAAAAAACGAGAGCTGAGCATATTGTCTTGATCTGATGCGGATACTGCCGGCAGTCTTTGTCCTCACTCACAGGTGCCACAGAAGACGCAAACACGTGCGTAATTTGTCGAGGAGGGGACAGTAATTTTCTGTAATTGAGGGAGGGAGAAGCTTAATGAAACACAGACCCTTTGAAATCCCCCTGCTTAAATAGAAAATCACCAGCCCACTCAGCTATATGACTCTTTTTCTGTGTACAGCACCTGTGTTTGGAGGAATGGGTTTACTGTAGAGCGCTAGAATAACTGTGAGAAAGTTAGAAGACACAAGAGGGTCCATCATGGCTGCTTTGGTTCTACTAATGCACATTTTATGAGTAAATATTACAGAAAAAAAACACACACACCCCACCTGCTCTGATAGCCAGAGGCATTTTGCAACCAGGAAAATGAAAGTGGAATGTGGGAAGGCCTGGGGGTTGGGGCAGGAAGGGGTCCGCTGAGCCCATATTTACTCCAAAGCCAGAACCGCTTGGGGGTTCCACTGGCCCTGACAGCACTGGGGCCGCCGACCTGATCCAAAACCTCCCCTCCACACCACCTCTACCCCTACTCCCTTTGCCAGCAATCCCCACCTCCATCTCAAACTCCCCTTCTCTCTAGTTCTTGCAGAAAAACTCCACCTGACACTTTCATATAAGCCTTTATTCCACATAGAGAATGTGCAAATGAACTCTCCTTCCTCTCCGCCCAAGTCAGATAATACACACCCCTTAAAATGAGGCTGAAACAGGCTTTAGAAACTACAATATTTCCCTAGATATAATGAACAATAGAAAAAAGGGGGGAATTGCTTAGTTTTCAACTGATCTGTATTGTGTCCTTTCTTTAGACTTATTTCCACTTGACTTTTATCTGGCCCGTTCTGGAAGTTAGTTTCGCTCTCTTAAACACTGGTTCATGAGATAAGTATGGCTTTGCTCTGACTCTGTTTACTTTGCAAGTGTGGACAAATGTGCTGTTCAAACACCAGCTGATTGACCGGAAAGTTTCAAAAGGATTGCGCAACATGTAGCGGACAAATCTGCCTACAACAATCACAAGGAGACTATGTGTCTACTGGTCGAAAGCTGAGGAAAAACTGTAGTTTGCTTCCTTTAATTAAATCGCTTGGATTGTGAGATTATAGCAAAGATTACACACACACCTGGATGCACATGCAGTGTTCTCAAAAGGAAGTGTGACATGATTGCAGTCCAAAACACACCAACTTCTCAACAAGCTTCAGAAAGTAAACAGCGTTCCATTTCTGACTTTTGCACCCCCTCCCCTCTTTCCCACTGTCCCTCTCCCTGTGTCATTAAGAGTATCTCTTGGCTGCTCTATAAATATTGTGGCAGGGAGGGTGAAGGCCAGCAGGAGCTGGCTGGTCTTCCGTCAGCCCCGCTAATGAACAGGCGCTCTGGCACCTTTAGCATCAGGCTCTGCTGCAGAATGCCTCTGCTTTCAGGTTGTCCTGCTTCACAGAGCCACTCTTCTATCTGACTGATTCTTTATTTCTTTTCTTTTCTTGGGAACAAATATAGCTCTGGCTTCAGGGTGCTTTCGTTGGCTTCCGTGACCACTAGGGTGACAAAATGTGTGGGTTATGTGTCATGAGGGTGGAAGCTCTGATAGCTGCAGTGATCATAACTGAGCCGCCTTACTTACTCCTATGAGGGCTCTAGTTACGGTTGCAACAAATGATTTATCTGTCAATTTTCTCAATTGAGCAATTATTGGTTTGGTCAATAAAATGGCAGAAAATGGTGAAAAATGCTGATCAGTACTTCCCAAAGCCCAAGATCACGACTTCAGATGTCCTGTTTTGTACGCAAGACAAATACGTTCAGTTTACTGTCAAAGAAACCAGAAAATATTCACATTTAAGAAGCTGGACCAGACCATTTTGACTTTAAAAAATTTCATTAAAATCGATTAACTGAAAATCAACATTGTTGGCGATTAATCTAATAGTTGCCAACTAATCGATAAATCTTAAAAGCTCTAGTTGTAATGAAAGTTGAATGTATTAATCAACAGAGTCACTCTTCAATGCCCCCTAGTCTGGCTAATAAAATATTTTCAGTTATTATACAAAATAAGAGCAGCATTCATGAAGCTTTATTTTCTGCTATGATACCAGAAAATCTTCTATGTTACTGCTTAAAATGAAACTAAATGTCTGTATCAAGGTGATCAATCAGATCATCAACATGATAAGTGAGTCACTCTTTCCTACTTTCCTTCCTGTGAAGATTATCATATGTGTACCTAGATATACTTATTCAAAAGGCAACTGGATTTACTGGTTCTGCCCTGAGGATATTTTGTCACTTATTAATTCTGAGAAATTATCAGCATCTTGGATGAGAAACATCTTCAAGGTTAAAAACAGAAAATCCGGTTGGTTGTTTTGTGCATTCAACTGTAGACCACCACGGATCCCTCCAGGTATGAAATATAATGTCAGATTAGTGAGATATAAACATCTGATTAAACTTCTGGCATTCACAATTAAGTTATGAATGGTAGCCAGTGAAGGACCCACAAGCTCAGTAGAAGGAGGCTGATGGATTGGCAGGCCAAAGATCAGGTCCTGGACCTTCCTGCTTGGAGTCTCATACACACTGACCTACTTAAAGGCTATATGGAGGTGAGCAGGCACGTCTGCAGGCCTGGGTGTGTCTGAGCCCCTTACGCAAGGCCAGGCCAAGGGGTAGGAGGAGGAGAGGTTAGGCGACTCATGCGCACACCGCACGCTTACCTTTGTTTGCAGGAAGCAGGGTTTGGGGCGTGGAGGGGAGAGTTAAAAAAGGTGAACAGCAGCTGAGCTCTGCTGAGGGAGAAAAGTAAGCTGATTGCAGCGCCCACGTTCTGCTGGAGAATGCTGTATTTGGTATTGTGCTGGAGGAGAGCTGAACGCTGCCCTTGATGTTGGGTGTCTGGTTTTGTTCTGCGAGAGTTCACTATGAATTAGTTAAACGGTAGACTGGATATAAGGAAGCTACGAAACATGCCTCAGAGGGAGAGAATGTGTACACTCTCCGGCTTCACAAAGACTTCCGATATTGTGAAAACACTATGCTCTATCACACAGTTCCACCTACGCATATTCATCAATCAGAAAGCATTACATTGAAGGCGTCACACACACATACCAACAGGCAATTAATCTTCACAAACGCATCATACGAAACCAACAAACATTCAGCCTGTTTTGAGTCTCTTCACACTTGCACATACACCTTGAAGCAGTTCAGCCTCCATATTCATGAGGCCTACTCCCTCAGCATACCTAAAGCCCAGGATTTTAAAGGTTTCAACTCAAATCTCAAAATGATCTCAGGTTTATGGATTCATAACCCAACCATCCACTCTAATTCATCAGCTTTAAGCCGTTTATTTTGCCTCTCTTTAGCTTTAAACTAACTTGTTATGCAACATGCTATTTACAATGACATAGTGCATGAAAGAAGGGAAAAAAATCCCACACAAGCAATTACATGCACACTCGCACAGTGGGGTACTGCCACTTTGCCGCGGTAGCTTAATGAATAAATAAGTAATAAGGGCTTGGTTATTGGAGCTCATTAAAATGCGAGATGCTTCCATGACAATAAGACCTGAGGAGGGTCAGGGGAGGCGGCGGTGCAGCTCAGGCCAGAGTGGGTGGCTCTCCCCTCCCGTCCCTCCATAACCTGACCACCTGCCCTCAGCGCTCACCTCCAAATCAACTCTGTCAGTGATGCAGCCCCCATCTTACCCTCTGCTTCCCCACCTTTTCTGACACACAGCAGCAGCATGTTGATGCATACACACACACACAGGCAAAAAGACACACACCTCTCTCATGGTTAATTACCACTTAGCTCAATCACGTGGTGATCCGTCCATAAGAGCCCCCCACCACCCTCCGCCCTCCTCCCCACAACACAAACAGCAGCACACATGCCAATTATTGATGAATCTTTAATATGCCGTTTTACAAAGTCTCCATCTCATTTCCTACCACTGAGCAGGTGATTACTCTTCCGATAGGACAAGGAGCATAAACAGAAAACGGCTTTAGCATATAAAATATTACATGCATGAGATTAGGAATAAATTAGCTTGATGTAATATCATTGCAGGGTTGAAACAAAGTGGCTTGAGCCATTTGGGGAAGACGGCTAACTTATTTTTTTTTTCTCCTCTTGCCTTGCATCTCTCGCTAGCACTGTATAAAACCCCCGCACAAAAATCCCACGCCGCGATAACATGTCAATAATGAGCTGAGGCCATCTATTGATCAGCTTAATTTTGCATCTATTAGCTAGGGAACGGCTTGCACCGGGGGCGAGGGAAGCCAGGCGCTAACACGCACCGACAGGCTGGATGGAGATCATTACAACTGATGTTCACACACACGCTGTGATTGACATGGAGATAAGGCAGGGGAGAGCCCAGGCTCGCACGCCTCCCCGCACACTAAGCTAATGATACACCAAACGTGTGCTTGGTGTGTGTACGGCGGAGTGTGTGTGTGCGGGAGCATGATAGAGAGCGTCTATCTAGAAAGAGAGTTGGAGCAGGAAAAAGAGGAGAAGAAAAGCAGGCCACACGCCTTTGCTAATTGGCACAGTCAGACAGGGAAGCTCATAAAAGACGAAAAAGCATTTAGTGGAGCACCTCGGCTTTCTGGATCGCCTTATCAAGTCTGTGTCATTTAAATACAGTTGACTACACCGCAGAAAAGGCTGGCTTTGACCTGGAATGCATGGCTTCATCTGATACTGCCTTAATTTAGAGAGTTTGCATAAGAAACTCAGTTGAGGCGTTCATTATGAAAATCATTTGTTTTCCTGTGAACGAATGATTGCGAGCTTTCTGTGACCTGTGTCAACACGGCAACCAAAGCAGCTGAGAAAAGAAAAAGCAGAGAGAAGGGCCTTTTTTCCCTGACGCTCATTTTCTCACATACAGAAGAAGTGACGTAGAGAGTGAGGATGGATCCGTCCACAGAGGGGGCGTGCAGAAAACAATATGCTGTGCTGCCCTTTTCCTCCTGCTAACCTATCCACCACCACCGCTACTACAATGGGGCTGGCTTGGCATTGATGCAACCAGCTGCAATATAGGATGCTGCACGTTATCCACGCGGAGAGTGGGAGAAACGGAGAGAAAAGGGCCGGGCGCTGGAATTGCACCTTTTACTGCACCATCAAAAAGAAACGGCCGCATCTTTGTGTACACCATCTGTATATCTGAGTTTTTACGGGGAGGAGGTCTTGTTTTGTGCCAGATAGGTTCTGTGGAGGTGAGGTCAGAGGCGCGCACACACACACACACAAAAAAAACCCTTGGCTACAAACTGTGTGTTTTTGTCAGCTGAGGGATGCAGCGAAGGGATCGAGGGAGCAGCGGGAGGAGGGAGGAAGGGAGGGTGGGTGTAGGGGGGGAGGAGGGGGAGGAGAGAGGAAAAAAAGCCCTCAGCCAAGCCATCAAGTTGAACATTGAACTTCACAGTAGTAGCTGCCTTTCTATGCCTCTCCTTTTGATGTTACCTCCAAAGCAAAGGATCAAAGGCTTGGAGTGTGGCGTGGGGAAGTCCCAAGCTCTTAGCCTGCCAGCCTGTGATATATGCAAAAGTCTACGCCAAAAGAGAGAGAGAGTGGGGCAGAGAGAGAGACAGAGAGGGTACTCGGAAGCAAGAAAAAAAAGAGAGAGGAAGCTTGCATGGAATGTGGCTAAATAGTATGTTTTGAGTCCAATGAATGACAAGAGGATGACGCAATCAGCCGGTTAGTTACAGTGTGACGTAGAGCGGAATAAAGTGCACACACACGAGTTTTGGAGAATAGGCGTTTGAGAGGGCATGGAGGGATGGATGGGGGGGAGCAGGGGGGGTTGGCAATGTTTGTTGCCCTCATCACTTCACCCCCTCCTTCCCTTTCCTCCCCCCACCCTCAACAAGCAACGCGGGACAGCCTCTCCCTCCCCGAACCCACTTCCACCTCGCACCAACCCCCAGCCCCTCTCCCAACATCAAGGGGGTGAGAGGCTGTGTCGTCTCGACATCAATATACAGTGTGCCGTTAAAAGCGAGGACTACAGTAAACACAGTGCAGATGAAATCCTGGTTGTCTCTCACTGGAGCACAAACACACAACACACACACACTGTGGGCTCAGCTGGGCCAAAGAGGGGAGCAGAGGTGTGCTAAACTTGACAAATCTCTACGAGACAAACACAATCCACACACACACACACAGACACACACACCCTTTCCCCAAGGCTGTGGGATTAAGAGGTCCAGCTGGCTGACAGCAAGCCCTTCCTTCCCACGTATCCCGTCGATCTCAACCCCCCCCACCCCCACACCACCCTTCACACATATACCCAACCTCCGCCCCTCAACAGCCCCTCCCACACCTCCAACCCCAGGTCTGCCAGCCATCCAGCTCGCCAAGCGTGCCAGGAGGACACACCTGAACTTGACATCGAGCTGCCCTTTTCACCTCCCTCTGCCCCCGTACACACAACACGGGGGAAATAGACTCCAGGATATTCAGAGATATGCGAATATCTGTCCAAATATGAATGTTGGACAGAGAGGGCGCAAAAACTTGGGAGGAACCACCAGCGATACGCGTTATCTAAATGTCATCAATGCAGTTCGTCCATCCCTCTCGCCCTTTGGTCAATTACTTTTATATCCATCAATCTGCCATCATTTTAACTTGATATAACTGTAACCAATGGTGTTAAATAGGCAGATGATATTGATCACTGCACTTGTATAGCGCATTTTTAGTTTTTGTAACCACTCAAAGAGCTTTACACTACAGACAGCGCTCATTGATACACTGGTGGCTGAAGCCACCCTAAATGGTGCCACCTGCCACCATCAGGAACTCATTCCTACACTGATGAACGCAGCATCGGGAGCAATTACGGGTTCAGTATCTGCCCAACGATACTTCTACAGACAGGCCAGGGAACCATCGGCCTCCTGATTTACACCACTAAATGTACCGCTGCAGCCCTATTTGAGTTACAGATTCCTTGGAAGTCGACGAAGAAAGAGTATAGGGTAAAACATGTAATGAGCCGTGTTGATGAAGGAATAAGAGAAAGTGTGACAGAATGAGCGGAGAAAGAAAAGCTAAAGTAGGAGGTACAATATAAACTTTAGTAACCCCCCACCTTTCCCACTTCTCGACAGCTGCCAGGTCACTTTACGAATGTCTGGAAGAAAATATGCAGCAGGGTGTTCTTTGAGTGTTACATCAGTTTGTCGACAGGGAAGCATGTGCAAGAAAATAAATCCAAAATGTGAGATGAGTGAAAGTTTAAGGATTATTAATTGGTTTCATGTGTTGGCATGCATCAATGCCAGGGAGGGAATAAAGATGCAAAACATAAGTGGTCAACACAGAAACTGATACAGGATTTTTGAGGTTAATTTGAGAGTTCAACACGTCTTAAACAACTTCCCCAAAACCAAAATGTTTGAAGGGGGGGGGGTTGTGTTCACAAATACTGGCTGGAGAGATCAACAATGACACAAAATACCAATTCTTCAACTTCCTTGTTAGCTGGAGCCAGAGTTGAGTGACAGGCCTAATGTGGAGAAAAGACGGGGTATGATATAGGTGAAGTTTGGGTGAAGACGAAACAAGAGCAGCAGCAGCAGGGTCTCATTTCGGTTGTGATCACAACCAGAGGATGCTAAAACCGTGCTTAGGGCTGCCTTGCCCCGATGGATACCTAATGAGAGCAGAGAAAAATCTATCCGGCGATTCACCATGATACCATCGACAGAAACAGATCACTACCACGGATTGGGTTGGCTGGGGTGTGGAAGAGGGGGGGGAGAAAAAGAAAAACAGACAAGGCAGGGGTGGTAAGGAAAGAATAAGAATTAGGGAGTGAGAAATGGAGAAAGGAGAGAGCAAGAGATAGACGGGAGGGGAAAAAAATTCACAATGATGACACGTAAGTGCAAAGAGCGATTAAGGATTTACTTTCAAAAGGACTCCCATTGATCTTTTTTGATAGACCTGCAATAAATCAAACCGGATTGACTCGCATGAGAACCAAGCCTAATCCTTTAGTCAGATCCAGGAGAACTCCAACCAAACCAGCTGTTAATTTAGGCTTTACAAGATAAAGCGGGAGAAATCCAACCTGATGTACCCTAGGGCAGAGGCTTACATCATCTCTGTAAAGCAATCAACTTATTGCCAGTTTGGAGAGGTAATCAGAGCACATACTGAGAGAAGAGAGGGGGAGAAGAGGAGGGAAGGGAGGGTGTGCTGGGTGGAGAGAGGGAGCTCGAAAGAGAGAAAAGGCAGACGAGAGATGGCTGAAGAGGTTAGAGAGAGAACAGAAGCATGAGAATGTAAGAAACAATAGAAAAAGAAAATTGAGTCCAATTGATAATGAGAATGTTATTTAAAAAAGAAAGTGGATTTTTTTTTCTGCCTGCTGGGCAGATACACCGATCTTCTGACTGAAACTATGAAACTTAACTTTGAAACAAAAAACATGTTTACACGGAGTACATCTCCAATTATCTCCAGAGGGCGAAGATGAAACGGAGAGGAGCTAGCTAGCTGAGAACAGTAGCTTTCTGGGCTGACAGCAGGGAGTGGAGGCAGACTCCAGCCTCCCCCCCTTCCTCCACACCACCCTGTAATTTCCCTGGAGGCTGTCCCAGACCTCGTCCCCGTCCCCAGTGGCCGGTGCCACCTCAGCCGGGTCCTGCCAGCCGCACTGTGGCTGCACCATAGCACAACCATAGTAATTAAAATGGTTATTTTTGTTTGGGGGAACAAGAGGGATTTTTTTTCCGAGCTCTGGGGCGGAAGTATTGCAAGACACCATCCAGCCCACACCGAGAAAAAACATACTGATGTCTTTTTCAGTTTTGTGTTTGTGTATGCGTGTGAACAGTGTGTCATCAGCGTACTATGAGGGTTTTGGTTCCTCTTCTTCGCTGGGTGTGTGACACCACAGTGAAAGGGTGCAGAGGATAGAGCCTGAAAACCACACAAACACCACCACCCCACGCACACGCTGACACAAAGAGTCATTAGCGCACCATCTCCCCTGTCTTTAATGTCCTGTTTACAACGCAAAACAACCAGATCAGGACTGAAATCCAATCACAGAGCTTTGCAGGGCCCTTCACGCCGGCCTCGCAGGAGAGCTGAGGAGAAGCAGGCCTTGTAATCTCTGGACACTGTCCAAGGGAAACCAAACCTCAGGAGTCAAAACAAAACCACACATAAAATCAGAGTTAAAACAGCAGCCTCTATTCAGCCTGTCGTGACCCCTCCAGCACACAGACACACACACACACACACACACACACACACACACACACAGTTTTGGCCAAGCGTTTCTCTCCTGGTTACACTGCATGCACACAGGGATCACACCGACTTCAGCGGGGCGCCTCTCACATCACCAATTGTCTGAGGCTTGGTGACTTCAGTTTCGACACGGCCTCGTTGGTGTGTGTAAATACACACATACACAGGACACAGCCATGTAAAGGAGACTGCCACTTAAGCTCGACTCACATTAGTCTGTGCTATCTTTAGCTAAACTGTTAAAACCGCAAAACAACTCTCCCCCCTCCCGGCCGGCCAACCCCGACTTCAAATAAGACGGCCCGGCTCTTTGGCAGTAGCTGCCCACTGGCACCTCCCACCACGGCCGCAAGGTCACACGTTTAATTACACAGAAAGTAGTAATCTCACCAGACAGATGGCAAGCAGGCCGTCTCTCAATTACTTTATGCCCAATTGAATCATTACTGATGTTATTTGCTAAATCATGGCACAAGCAAAATAGCGCAAAAACTGGATTTGTGCGACAAGTGGGGGTGGTGGTGGGGGGGGGGGGGGGGGGGGTGACGGGGTCGGGGCAGCGTTAGGACACAGGCAGATGTGCCTCTTGCCAAGCAACTGTGACAGAGATCAAAAAGGCGTGAAGAATACAAACGCATGACTGTGTTAGCTTTTGGAAAAAAATTGGAAGTTTAATACCACAGTGATCAGTGCCAGCAAAAACAGACCCTTATTTTTCTCTAAAACCAAAACTGGTACAGAACATTGGCCTATGTGGAAACAGTCGGCTCCCGGCAGCCCAGTTGAGGAAACCGCATGACAAGGCCAATTTAAAACGTGAAGAAAGTGTCTGTCTTTTAAAAGTGAGCCAAGAAAAAAAGAGTTTCTTTTTCTCTTCAGGACGACGAGTTTGTCATTGGGGAACGTCTCAGTGGGCTCGAAAAAATCCCAGAACGGCAAGTGTGAGCGGCCCCATCTCAGCGATCTGCCCCCGTTGATGCCTCACTCATCGTTTCTCAGCTCCTCCTGCCAATGGCTTCTGTGAACAATTAGAGGTCGACTTTCCCAGCGTCTCAGACCACAGCATCTCAATCTCTGGCCAGGGAGCTGCAGCGGCCGTGCTGTCCGGCCAAGAAACAAGACGCTCAGGTCAGGCGGGAGTTTTGCTATTTATTCATCACTAGTGAGGCCTCTAGCAGCCTGTTTATGATTTAACACTACCGCAGAGCTAAATAACGGCAAATTAACTGGTCTCATTAATGTCAGGCAGAAAGTGCTTTCAGTGAGATCATTTCTGAATGTGTGAGGCCTACCACTAATGTTAACTAGGGCTGGGTATCCTAAAAAAATGTTCTATACAGGGAACGTTACCTTGACTTTGATACAGATTCTTAAAAAATACCAAATTCATAACCATCACCCATCTAACATTGGCTCACTGATGCTGATGAGGTTAAATGATATCCAATGACAAGGCATTTTTCAATATTAGATAGTATTAAAGCAATTTGTCAGTGCCTAAAATACTAAAGTTCTAGCCCTAATGGTACCTTTTTTGGGCATACCAAAAAAAAGATGCAGACTTTAAATTCTCCAGCTGATTGGCTTCTTAATGGTGCACATTTATTCTCCATAATTAGCTATTGCACCTATCACTTCCAAGTTAAACCAAAACTTTATGTATTATACCAAAGCTGAAGCCAATGTTGACTACATTTACCAATGCAACTAGTTGCTTCAATGGTTTTAATAACTTTACAACTAAGCCACGTCATATGAAACTCCACACGGCGGCAGTGAAGAACATTTGTCCTACTGGTGACCGTAATATGACTGGCAGCTCGCCACTAACTGGGAACAGTTGTGTTGAGAGGCACGTCTACTGGTGTAAAATGATCTGCGGGAGCATATAGAAAGCTTCCATGCACTTTTTTTTTTACTTTTTTTGAGTCAGGCCGAGGAATTGCACTGGCCTATAGATGGCAGCCAGCAGTTGTTCTCCCATGAGGGTGGGCAAGCATCTGGGAGAACCACGCAGGCGGATCAGGAGAAGATGATGACTAGATCTGCATATTTACAGCCCAGGATTTTCAGATTGCAGGACTCAAAGTGATCCCAAAGGCGAGGGTAAAAAATGAGAAGAAAGGGTCCATGGAACTTCCCCTCCAAGGCTCAGAGGGCTTACAGTAATGGCTCCCAGGCACATCCACAACCCCACTATCCTGAGAGGATGGGGGAGGTTTCCTGTTCCTCTTTCCAGTTATGACATTGCTCTGCTTGGGAGAGAAGCTGCACTGCTGTTTAATACCACAATGTTCACAGGGAAGTCTGAGACATTAGAGAGGAGTTGAAGGGGCATTTTTACATGATGATTTTCTTACCAGTTAGTCGGCATCACTTGGGCTATCAAAGAGAACTTTTTGAATTTAAATAAAAATGCAACCAGGCAAGACTGAATCTGATAATCACACAGAATAAAATCTCTAGAAAGCACTTCATTGCTTTTCGTTTTCAGAATTAGGCAACATGTGTTACACCGTGGAATATTTAATTCACTGAAGGCCATTACGTGCCTCTTGTGATTGCTGGAGCTCACAAGCACATGGAAGATCTCACGTCTGCAATGACGTAATCATATCGTGTGTGTAGATCTGTTGCCTATCTACAAATATGTAACGGATGCACTAAATGACCCTTTAGTACCCTTTTGGGTGTTTGATTCCCAGTGGGGGCGATGCAACTCCAGCTCCTCTATAATGCAGCTGCAGATCAGCTGGACTTCAAACGTTTGCACAATGTTAAATTCTTACCACTAAACTCTTTGAACATTTGAAGCAAAAGAACAGAATCTGTTCAGTTAGTTTTGCATCAAAACTGCTTGCTTATTTTAATAGCACTTACAACATAAGCAACAGTTGTTTCTCTGCAATCTAGTGCAGAGAAAAGAGACCAGAAAGTATGCACGGTGCACCGAGTGGCTGCAGAAGGTGCATTCACAGGCGTATACAGCATGCTTCAACCTTAAACCACAGGACTGCAGCGAGGCCTGCCCATTTGATCCCTCAACCGGCAGGGAATTCTAGCTGATGCCGTCTCCCAATGGCCCACACTTGACTGTTGGGCCTTGCAGTCTTTCCCCCAGCTGCTGTACAGCAGGCATGGGGCAGCAGCGATGGCACCTGTCTTTGACAAGCCTCGGCATTCACACTGACTCTGGTTTCCTGATGCCGGCTGCCCGGCAGTCAGGTGACAAATGCTAACTCACACTGCCACCGGCACAAACTGCACGTATGCACACTGGCACACCAAATCTACAAAACCAAGAGCCACTTAAGTATGATCTCAACCACTTAAAAAGCATCGGCATCATAGTGAGAGAGGTCTTAGCCTCTCATGTTTCTCTGTCTGATAGCAAACCCTGCCCTGATTCAGGCTGTGGCTTGGAGCTGTAAACCAAAGCTTCCCTCAACGCCTCTCACCCGCCCGGCTATGCTCTAACCACTGTTTTTGCATACCGCTCAGCTTGTGTAACCGTTGAGTGGTTTTTGCTGCAGCGAGACAATGGCTGTATAACAGACTAAGCAGAGCAAAGCCATCTAATGTCAATGTGTTGCAAGAGTTGATAAACACAAATCTGTCCATGCCATACTAGAAGCACAGCTGAAAATAAGTTGGATCATTATGCCGCTGAGGAGCGTTCGTGATTATGAAAGTGTCATAGGTGAGACTGCACAAGAATGACTTCACAGGTGCAAGTCACTGTGCTTAGGGCTGTTTATGCCCATAATGAACTCAAACATTGGTCAGAGTTAGAAATTGGAATCAAGAACGTTACAGCTAAGACTTGGTTCCAAATTGTCCAATCCAGGCGAATCGTATGCCAACAAATTTTTAATTCCTGGTATCAGTGTTGGCATGTTTTTCTTGTGCATTGCAAAACACAGCAAACTCATGCATCTACACGGCTGGAAACTTGCAAAATGCAAATTGCTTAATTTCATAAAGAAATTGCCGCTTGTAATGTGTATAAAATAATCATTTCAAGTAATCGAACAAACACCAAATACGCTGAAAAATCTGTCTACGCAACATTGGCTTAAATTCCAGGAATGCCATATTTGACACTCCAATCTCGAGCGCCATTGCTTCCCAAGCAAGCAGCACAACTGTTACCTGGGGGTAAATAGTCTGTTAAAATAACATGCACACACAGCCAGGCTTAGCAGATGTTTTCTTTGACTAAGAAATTCTAAATAAAGGTGAATGCTGTACAAATATTGCCACATTTCATCTACACTGTGGTCGCACTCATAATAAAAAGGTTGCTTTGGTGCTACAAATGTGTGTAATGCTACTTTTTTTTGCACACATAAAACCGATCAGCAATCAATAAGGAACTCCATGAAGAATCTGAGTGATAAAATCTCATAAATTCCCTTCCTGAGTCTTTTATGTGTCATCTGTCACTCACTTTTAACCGCATAGAAATTAAAATGTTTGTTAAGACGCAACTTGATAGATAGAACCAGAAATTATTTTACGGGTTTATTATTTTGGGGGCATTTAATTACTACGGATATAGCCACAACTGCTGCATATTGACAAAACAGTCATTTAACATGCAAGATATAGAAGGGGGGTGACTGGATTGAGCCCTTGGTATGGCAACACATTGTGGTACTCACTCTGCCGCCCAGCGGACCACAGCCATGTTTCCCCACCTCATTTGCAAAGCCATCTCTCATCCCTCTCACTCACTGCACTCAGTGCATCTTTTTGTCATTTTCACGTCCAGGCTCCATTTGTTTTGTCCGCTGAGACGGCAAAGGGGCGGAGGGAAGTAAGGAACCAGGTCTCAAGGAGACTGCTCTACAAGCAAAGAGCATCTTCACATATATCCCTCCCCAACAAAAATAAAATACACACCCACATCCACCCAAATTCCCTGGGCCAACACACACTCACCTTTCCCCCGCCTGACTAATGTGCCCTGACACTCGTACATCACCCGTAAATTGGCCAAATGAATTAACCACGGCCCCTGCTTAGCTTTACGGGCTTTAAATGGATTTTCTCCTCTCCAGGTCTGCCCAATAATTGCATTTATCCATCTTGTTGAAGCCAGGTTTACACACTCGCGAAGATCATGCCAATCCCCGGATACATTTTCCGCTCTGGTGGCAAGAGTGTGAGAGATTTGTCATCGGATCATAACAGGTAATTCAAACAACAATTAGCTTGACGACTCCGCCGTATGTCAATGTCTGGCTCCTTGTTGGACAGTACCTCGGCCTTCTATCTCTTCATCTGTCTGTGTTTCTCTTTTCGTTGCCCTTCCCTTATGTCTCGGTGTGATAAATTGAGCCTTGTAAATACTTTTTATCTATCATCCAAGCCTCCAGGTTAAAGCAGCAAACACCCACAGTAGGGAAGAAAGTAGTTGCCATGATTCTTCATTGTTCACAAACACACATTGAGACGGAGAGCAGAGGCTGGGTGAACGCAGAGCTGCGAACACCAGCATCAGTGGGGGTCATCTCCACACTTGTGAATGTTTGAACAGAAGTGCATTAGACACTGGGGGGGCCCAAAGGACAATTCAGCTATGTAAACATGCAGCAACTTCCTTCCCTCAGCTCCTCCAGGCCTGCACTGAGACAAGCCACTGTTTAAACAGCACACACAGCATTCCTGTGCCTGGGCCCCGGCCAGCTGCTGCATCCTCACTGCAGGCCTGCCTGCCTGCCTGAGCAGAGACAGATACAGGCCTTACAACAGCAAGGGTCATCCATAACAGACAAAGGGCTTTTATAGACATGCAAAACTAGACTCATCTGCTAGAAATGCTCCAGAGCCCTGCACTGGCTACTTAAACTGCCAGCCAGAGTCCACGCTGACCTCCCACGGAAAAGGAGATTAGCCATTAAAGGAACTAAAATCATCACGTCGCTAAAAGGATCCATCCTGAAATCGCAAACCACTTGACGCCACCTGTAATGACGAAGCTGGAAATTTATCTTTATTGATATTTCAAATATGCAAAGTGTGGCGGACAATAAAGATAGAGGAGGCAGTAAAGAGGCGATAAAGAGCCTCCTGGTTCTAAAGGGCACTGTGACGTGCATCACATGACAAAATCCACCCCCGCTCCGTGGTGCCAGTCTCTAATCTCAACTTTCATTATGACTGGATAGCTTTCAGATTCACGATTAGTATCTGAAATTAACCTGTGGCTGCCATGCCAAGGGATAGTAAAATAAACGTATCAACTTTAAATAAGTTTATAACAGTTTATACATTTATTTTACAAAATCACCTTTTAAAATTTCCCTTACACTGAAATGTTATATGAAATATTATAATAACCCTCTGAACTGAAGTAGTTTCTGGTCATTTTTGTCTGTCACTTTTTACTCAATGTGTCACCCAATTCAGTGTTTCAGAATTTAGTGTTTATAACAGGATCTGTTTAGAACAAACTGTTGTTGTTTTTTTGTTTAAATTTTAAATAAAACATGTAGAATAAAGGGATTATGATTTTTTTTTTTAAATAACACTATTTGAAGGCTAGATTTGGATGTTTTTCCTTACATAAGCCTTTGTCAAAGATTTGAGATCTGAAAATCAGTCAATCTCTGGTTTTACAGTTTATGGTTATTACAAATTGTGTAATTTTGGATAGTTTTGGGGTTCAGATGGTTAAGCTTTGGAGAACATAAGGATTAAAGACTGTTTATACATCTGATAAATTATAGGCCGGTATCTCCTTACTGGTTTATCCACCGAAGACAAACTTGGGAATTTTGTGGTGTTAAGTTTGGACTCTGACTCGGGTTGCTCCACTTAAGTCGCTCCCAAACCAAATAAGAAATCCAATCTCTGAATCCCAACAGTTTTGAAAAGGGAACATGCTGGAATAAGACTTGTGTCCCATTTTGGGTCAAGAAACCAGGATGTGGACTAGTCGTCCTGGGAGTATCTAATCTACATTTAACAGACAGAGTTCTACTAGATCAGCTGTAACTCAGGCTTGGTTTGATTATAGGAGGACAACAATCATTACTTCAGCAGTGGACACCATCAGAGCTGCAAATAACGCTGCAGTGCAGGTCATTATTTCAATCAAACGGTGATTTCAGGGTGACTACACTGCATTGTTTGCCACATTCCCTGTTGCCGATCTGTTTGTCTGCCAGTTCATTTGGTTGGTCTGTCTGTCCGTCAGTTCGTCCCTTCTGGCTGAACAGTGAAGGCCACTCATCTCACCTCGGGACAGTTGTCCAAACAAGACACTCCATTCACTCTGACCCCTGGAGGGAGGAAGCCAATTGACAATTCACTCAGTGCCGTGAGTCAATTTGTACACTTTTGGAATTGACCCTGAACCGCGGCTGACACAGCGGCCTCTCACTGGAGTGGAATGGATATGAGGATGGTGGAGGGGGTGGTATGTGTTTTTTTAAGCCGATAAATGCTAAAACAATGTCCATATTTACATTTTTAGTTGCAGTGCTATGCATTTTACACATGACGCGCTGCAACACTTTTTCATTATCGATTCATCTGCTGATTATTTTCCAGATTCACCTCTTGGTCTATAAAATATCAGACAATATTAAATGTCCAACCCTGTTTCTGAAAGTTCAAGGTGAGGTTTTTTTAAATGTATTCTTTTTTAAGTACAAAATCCAAAGATGTTCAGTTCAATAGGATATGAAAAAGCAGGGAATCTCCACAATTGAGTGGCTAAAACAGCCAATTTTTTTAGCCATTTTTGCACAAAGAAATACTTTGATTAGATCAATATCAAAAATAGATGGTGATCATTTTTCTGTCGACTTATCGATTAGTCGAGTAATCATTGCAGCTATATTACAAGTACAGTTTAAAATCAACTGCCCATTTTGGGGGCAAATATTGTTCATAAGGTAATTTAATATATAATTTATTAAAAACATTAAGTATGCACTCTGCTGGGTTGCAGAAAAATACTGGTATCTTGGTTTACTGTGGCATAAAAATTAACAGTTATCATACTGATAATATGCATTTATCTACACTGTTAAAAATATTTTTTTTATTTTCAAAAAGTGAGACGTTTTACACATACCTCCATTAAAAAAAATTGTATAAAATTTAAATTATTATAATATAAGAATTTATTCAACAACAAAAACATTCCTTTGATGGTCCTTGTTAGTGATAATTAATATTAATAGCCGTAATAATAATTGTGTAAAACTACATACCCTGATATACTGTGAAAATCTCATACCAACCCCAGTTTAAAGACGGCATCCAATCCCATTGTAATGTATTTAAATGTACGCTACCAATCATATTGCTTGATGCTTCATTTTGGTGCCAAATAAACGCACACATTACCTGCACAATGGCTGGCAATGCAGTGGTGACGTGCGAGGCGTAGGCCATGTGTGGATGTGACAAGCTGTTCACATGTAATGTTATCTAGTGCTGTGCACAAGTTGACAGCTGTCTCTTTACAAGAGGCGTATTATTATTGTGTGTAAATAGGTTTCTAACAGCTGGTTAAAGAGCTAACATGGGAATTTAGTCTTAATCTGTTTTCCACTGGAATTGGTTCATCAACAAAAAAAAAAAAAAAAAAGAAGAATCTGACGCTGTTTCCACACGGCGAGCCAGTGTAAAGGGGTTACATTTTATTAGCCTTGTGCATTTTTTAAGTAATCTCGGCAACATTTTTTTCCCCCCTAAATCCTACCATAATCCGCAGATTAGCAGATTAATTTATTTCTGCTTGCACTCTTAAAACCTTCCTCACCTTTCGCAGGCAGTTATGAATCCAGCACCTTTTTTTTTTATTTATTTTTTTTTACGACAAACAAGCAGACGATCACCTCATTAGTGGCCTCGCTCTGCTTCCCAAACACACGCACATAATCACACACACTCCTTGGAGCTTATCCTGCTACAATTAAAAGTTTAATTAGTAGATCAAAAATACATTGACTGGAGTTTTATCACCTTAAACTCCTCCATTATGTGTTTAGCACACACAAAGTGCCTCCTTCCCATCTGAGCCATTTTGAACAGATTATCTGCATACAGAAATTCCCTTGACTACATTAAGACTGGAGATACAAACTCTGAGCAAAAACAAGACTGCTAAAAAAAAACACCATGTGCATAACATACCATATACAGCTAAACTCATTCCAATACTGCACTTAGTTTGATTTTATTTGTTCAATATGTTGCAATTAGAATTAAAATATTGCAGACTATAGGTGCTTAAACCATCACAATATTTTATTTCCCCACTACATATTCATGTACAAAAGGAGGGGGAAAAAATAAACAAAAAGTACTTTTTTAAAAAGACATTAGCATGAATGAGATTCTTCTTCTGTGGTGCGTTCCAAAGCATTCTACCACATCCATAAAAGGCTGGTGTACCACAGGTGTTCAGTGCACACTGGCTCGGCTAGTCATTATCTAGCCCGACATGATCATTAAGAGCTGTGATGGCAGTGTGGCACCTCCTCCCTGCATGCACACACACACACAAACACAAGCTGGAAAAAAAAAAACCTTCAGTGAAGACTCAAGCACTCCCTATCAGTTGTTGTAAAAAAAAAAAAGGGGTGAGAGGGGAAGCTCCTTTCTCAACGAAAAGCATGTCAGCGCCGGTGCACTTTGACCCTTCCCAAACACACTCCACAATCCAAACAGAAGGCCGGCACCACCAGAATTCCTCCAGCGTCACAGCGGCCCTCTCACCCAGAGCTTTTAAGGCAAATTTTTTGATGACGATGAGTGTGGGAAGCGCAGAGAGAGCAAACGTGGAGGAGAGGGTGGGTGAGAGGGGGCTGATTCAGAGGCAGAAACCACACACATGAACACATGCCTTCTCGTCAAGCGTGGCTGAAAACTGAAACTGGCCTGCTCCAATCTTGTGTTCCTCTCCCCGCAGTTTTTTTTTTTTTTTAAACGGGAAGATAAATGTGAAGCCTAGGGGCACTATTGTTTGGACATCTAACCAGGAACTGTCGCTGCTCTCATTGCCCTGGCATTAACAGCAATTATGCGCTCTATTCAGACGGCTTTTGTGCGTCCGACCCCCAAGCCCCCCCACCGCCGTCGCTCCTCCGTCCTCCTCCACTCGCTTACACACACACATGCAGAGCCCAAACACACATTTCCCGCTTTTCTCTTTCCCCCCCTCCTCTCCTGCCCCGTGCTTTCCCTCCCACTCCGCTACTGGTGAACTCATTTGGCTACTGGAGCACTCTGCTCCCCATTATGAATGAACTTACAGAAATATGCACATTCAAGGCAAGGAAAAGACGAAGGAAGAAAAAAAATGCACATACCAGAAGTATTTCTGGAGTGATACCTCAGCTCAAACAATTCTGTGGATTCCTTACTATATGGTGAAATGCACATTTAAAGCGCCACAGGACTAAATACTTGAAATAACCTTATGTTACCCTGTCTCTCTAGAAAATGACATTTTCAATAGTTTTGTAATAATGAAACTATTCTAGGTAATCATCTCTTAATCCTAACCTTCATATCTAAAAACATGCAATCAATAGCCATTTAACCTTATCTTTTCAGCTACATGCAGCGCAGCAACACAACCAATATAATCTCATCACCTATAATCTTACCATCATTTTCTATACATTTGAAACAGCTGCATTCATCTATTGGATAGAAGCTGCACGTTTTACCAGCCAACTCTGTCAACTCGTGTATTCAAACTGAGGAGGATGAATGGAACAGCCATGCACTGTCCTTAAACAATTCAAAATTCAAAAAGAGAAATGTTTTTAATTTACATTTTTAAAAGAACTGACAGGGAGTTTGGAGAAGATTCATGTTTAGGTTTTCTAAAATGGAGATGTCTCCTTATAGAATAAGATAAGAGTTCAAAACAGACAATTCTTTTCATATGCCAGTTATTTTCTCAATTAATCGATTCATTTTTTTGGTAGTAATCCATTATCAAAATCATTGAAGAAAATTTTCTGTTGATCGATTAGTCGACTAATCATTGCAGCTCTTGTCCAAAACCAAATAAATATCTGCTTCTGTGGATATTTCTGCACTGCTTTTGATATTAAAAGTGAACTTGCCAACTATTCTTGGGAGTGCAAAATGTCCTGTCTACCCAGGGGGAAAAAAACAGTAAATAAAAATAAAGCAACATGCTCTGTATATGGACATAGATTTAACTGGTGGCTAGATGCAAGCACACACACACACAGACAATAATTTAATTTCCATGTTTCAGGGAGCCCCAAGCCCTGTGGGCCAGCAGCAGAGCTAGCCTATATTTAACAGATGACAAAAGTTGCATTCCAGATGTACAGTACTATCTTTGTGTTGAGCTCTATAGAAATGCATGGGAGAAAGAGGGAGCGAGGGGGGTGTGGCTGGGAGAGGAGGGGGGTTACACTGGGGGCTGAGGGGCTGGGGGGGGGGCACCAGTGCACAGCTGCTAAACTAATGCCTTTTTTTTTCTTTGCTCAGGCACAGAAAAGCAGAGTGTGGTGGCTCACTGACAGAAACAAGGAAGGATACAGGAGGTGAAAATGGATTTATCCATTCTGAGAATAATTTGTTTTACCAAAAGAAAAAGAAAGAAAATACGCAGGCTGTGCTGTGACTTAATGAGTAACAGGCATAATCTGTTACATTGAAGTCAAAATTAGGCATCAGATTAGCTGTTATTACATTAAAAACAATGAAGTCAATGATTTAATTAGAAAAAGGTTCAGCCCCAAACCAGACTTGACTGCAGCTGAACGTTAGCTACACCCAAACCCAGCTCACACTGCCACCAGGGAACCACGACTCCCTTTGCACTAGTTAAAAATCTGATTAGAAACACACTCACAAACTGACTGATTTTTTCTTTTTTTTTTGCCTCTGTGGTGTTTCAAGCAGAGTGACAGATCGACGAGCGCGTAAGCTCTCACGCGGCTCAGCCTGCCAACATCATCAGCATTAGACAATTAAGCCCCGCTAGCTGGGAGAAAAAAATATATATATCTCCTCAGTAAATATTTACTGCACAAATCTTTTCCATTCATTCACCAGGCACTAACAAAACCTTACTGTACTCCCTCTCCCTGTCTCTCTGAGTCCCACCACCACCACCACCTCCCCACCCCTACATCTGCGATTCATTGACTTTACAATTTACCACATGTCGAGATGGGAGAGGTCGAGCCTCCATCTGAATCACGGCACAAATATGCAAGTGATTTATTGTTTTAAAAACCCTTGGCCGATTTAGTGCAACTCCACTTTTCCTGAGCATTACTCCTATTGGCAGACCATGAACAATTACAGTTCGGACTAATTAAGCTCCGAGAATGTGCTGTGCACCGCTAATGTCTAGCAGGCCCCAATTTTAATTTAATGGTGCCAAACTTTGCTTCCCAGCCCCCCCTTTCTCGAACTTAACTCCTCAAATCCAAAGCAGATTGTGCTTTTTATGACTGTTTATTGAGTCGAAGAAAAATAAGGACCTTTTCTTTCCCCTCTCCTTGCATAGGATGAGAGAAGCAGCAGAGAGAGAGAGAGAGGAAGAGATGGAGCACAAAAAGGAGTAGTGGGAGGGAGAAAGAGTGAGCGGGAGCCGCTTCCGCCATACTTTGTAAACAAAAGTGATTTGCAAGACAAAAGGAGCGCAACCTTCCAACTAAATTCAGAGTGCATTTTGCGGCTAGAGGCACAAAATGTGGCCGCGTTGTGCCACGAAACCCCCCGCGGACACCAATTAGGCCCTATTAACATGTAAAGCCAATTTGATAAGGTGTGGGCCCTATCCCTTAAATCCGTATTAAACTATCTTTCCTCTTGTCACAGCCAAAAATCCATTTACAGCAGCCGAACACACATAATCCATATGATATACCATTGTTATGCTTATGCTGCTGCCACGTTTAGGAAAGATACTGTCTGTCTGTGTCAATTATAACAGATAAGGCCACAGCAATGTGTGCACGTGAGCACAAAGGAGGTGGTGTTGCATTCACTTCTGCATGTTCATTACAATAATCTGACCAGAAAATCCTCCATTGTGTGTTTCCCCCTAAAATAAAAAAAGGATAAAGGGAGAAGTCAGCCTGTATGAAAGCGGATTTATTTTTCAAGAAGGTGAATCTGCGGCAACGTGAGCGATCCTGGCACGACAACACAACTGAAACAAAGAGGGAAAAGGGGAGAAAAGCTATTGTTTCAACCACACAAAGCCTTTTCCACCGTCTTGAAGTAGAATCGCCACGGGTTCTGGGAGCGTCTTTTTTCACTCTAAACACAGCGGTGGATGCTTGGTGTTGCGTTTTCACCCCCCCCCCCCCCCCCTCTCTTTCGCCCCTCCCTCCACTTTCTTGTTCTTTTTTAAACTACTCGTAATTATACGTCGAAACTCAAAACCTCCGCCAAAAGTCTCGAGGCTTGGAGAATTATGGGGCCAGGGGTGGCGTCAAATATCTTAACATTCATAAGTCCGAGAGGCAGTAAATAAAGCCAGTGGATTTACGGCCCTGCAGCCCCGATGCAGGAGAGCTGGCCGCCCAGATCCCGCTCTCCCTCCCTGAGCCTCTGCGTCTCCAGACCTGTTGAGGTGTGATGTTAGCCCACAGCACCGCAGTTAACCCGCCGCCTTTTTTCACAAGCCCTGTGTTAGCATCGGCAGGAAACAAAAGGTAGACAGAGAGAGGAAGGGAGATAGAGAGAGCAAAGGGAACAGGGGGAAAGTGAAAGGAGGTTAAAAAAAACGGGGTGAACTGGGCAGGCCACTTCTCCAATTCAACCTGCACCCAGTGATCCAGCAGGCCTTTGTGTGAGGTTTGGGGAGGAGGGAGACGGCAGGGAGGAGAGGAGAGGAGAGGAGGAGACGAGGACAGGAAGGCTTTTAAAGCCCGGGCACATCGTCATGTCAAATTGCTAAATGATACTAAATTGTGAGCCTCCTTGGACTTAGGTGGTAGGAAAAACAAATTCTCACTGATTATGGCTCCCAGAGGTCACAGAAATTATGGTAACTGCCACATGCAGGCATTTTTTTTCTCCCCACTTAAGCCATGCAAAAACAAAAATCACAGAAACAAAGTAAAACGTCCAGATAGATCAGGATTAGTGCCAGCTGACAATAAAAAATAAAAGAAAATCTGCTCTGAGAAATACCTGACATTTTTGCCACAATTAAGAATCACAATTTAAAATGATACTAAATTCAAAAAGCACACTTTAAAAAAAAAATGGCCTAGTTGTTGAAATCCACATCCTTAAAAAAAATTATATATCACAGCATCGCCCAAACCAAGAAGACGAAAAATGAAGGGAAAAGCAGCGAGAATCAAAGCCTTTCATGACAAGACAGAGAAAAGTCTCATTCCAATAATACTAGCAGTCATATTCAGTGCTTCACATGACATGTTAGGGAGCAAGACAGCTAATCAATGTCCAGGTGAATTATTTATGCCAGCTTTAAGTCTAATACATTTATATTACAGCGGCCGCTGACTTCAAAGCTCTAATGGCTGGACACACAGGGCGCTGCAGACAGTGGGGGCCGAGGGTGTACAGTAGGAAGATCACCGCGAGCCGAAAACCATGTTCATCATCACCTGCACTCACTGTTCAGGTAGATGTGAAGATTCAGCTCCAATAAATGTTTTCTCTGAATATGCAAATCTCCTTGATAATCAGAAGTGGCTTTCAGGTTTTTGTAATGACTTTACACAAGAAAGTGGCACAGAGAAGAAGACACTAAACAACAGGTAACAAAATCAAGGAATGTGTATTTAAATAATGAAAAAAAAGAGCTTTCTTTTTCTGAAAAGGGGCTGGAATTAAGAGAGCAGAGGTCAACACCGTCTCGCCGCAGCATCCACCAGCCATGCTGCACAATTTACTGCTTTTGTAACTGCTGCATAAGCACAATGAAACGAGCGCTCCTCAGACTGGGCACAGTGCTGCGATACAGGCACAAAGAAAAACTACAAACCTCTGCCACCGAAACAAGGAAGTGCCTCAGTTCAAATCATGTGTGTTGTTGTGAATGTGTGTTTGTGTCAGTGCTGATGAGAATAATGAGTGACTAATTCCACATACCAGCCGGTAGCGTTAACAAGGCTGCCTGACTAAGAGGGAAAGAATGGGCAAAATGTTCTCATGTGTGCATATGCTGGGAATGATAAAATCTTTTTAAAAACTATAAAACACACACACGCTTGTGGAGGGAGAATTGTGCAAGCAGCAAAAAAAAAAATTATTTCATTGGTGCGATCGAGTCAAAAGCAGAAATCGTGTCAAACACAAAAGAGGCATTATGTGTCAGATGTGCATTTATTTTCAAGGTGTGCACAGCGCAGGAAAAAAATGAGGTAACAAATATCAGTTTCGTTAGCCAAAGCTGAGGTGGTGGGGGTGGAGGGGGTCATATTTCCTAATGCCTGGTCTTTGCCTTAACCTTGTAAAATGAGATGACAGGTCCTAAAGCGTAGACTTGTAATTGCAACCGTTTAAAATAGGGGGGCTAAAAAACACCCATGGTTGAGAAAATTATGCCGCTTAAGGAATTGCCATTGCCCAGTGGGACTAGCGAGGTGCTGAGCAAATGAGTAAGTGTGCATAATTATAGCATGGCTGATTGTGTCTAAATAACATGAATTTATTTATAAATATGGGTTTACATTGCACATGCTTTTTTTTTTTAAAGGCAGTGGATTCCTCATTAGAAGCAAAGGTGCTGCACATGCAGAGCACAGCAGAGTGTTGCACAATCATTCAATAAATCACACGTTTAGAAAAAAAAAAAAATATATATATATATCAATAAAAAATAATTATTTCTTAATGTTTTATAAATTAAAAAATAATAATCTCGCAAATTGTAATGCATGCACCTTTCACATAATGTCTTTATGGGTTTTGACACATGCAAATCACTTTGAAAAGCTCATTTGCATATTGATTTTATTTGTGTGCTTTTGCATTGCTTTACACTGCTTGCAGCGTGTCAGAAAGCCGGTGTAAAGGTCTGAATGCTCATGCAGCTTGTGGTAGAAAAAAGGGCATGTTTGATGAGGCTGTGCAAACACAAGCCAATTGCATTATTCAGTGGGTTAAAAACATGCACTTGTAGCCTGGAATACAGGACAGTCTGCACAATAATAATTATTACGAGAGTAAATATTTACAATTGTTCATGCATTTAATTTAAAAAGTTACAAAAGTCAAATTTCGGGGAGCATAATAGTAAAAATGTCAAGTGCACATGACCTGCAATATAATGTGCATTTTCACTTCAACGAGTCCTAGCGCTTAGCACTGTTAGCATGCTAGCTGCTGCCCACGATACACACACACGCAGCCTGGGAGCTGCAGGCGGACATGCATGCCATTGTACTGTACACTTCATGAGTTGCAAAAACTTGGCTCTACATTTTTATCGGCTGCACTTCTGGGTGACAACACACCGTGTCCGGCTGCCTGCGTGTCTACAGTCCGTGTGTGTGTTACAGAGAGGAGTGTGTGTGCACTTACAGTTGTAAATAAATGAACTTACTGTGCGTGCTGTTGGAGAAAGTGATCCATTGGGAAGGTAGGGGCTTGTGAGATCGGGGATCATTATAAATGGATAGCCCGGGTACGGTGGGCTCTTGAACAGCCCTCCATCTTGCCTTTTCGCAGCTAACATGGCGGGGGGGAAAAGAAGAAAACTTTTTTTATAAAGTGGCCTTGGAAACTTTTTTTCCTACAAAAATGCATTTGAGGAATAAGGCGGAGGAGATGCCCTCCGTGTGGCACAGATAATGTCATGGTGCAAAAAAACAGGAGTGGAAGAATAAAGCAGAAACTCACCCTCCTCTAAACTTTCTCTTGTTTTGTCTCTGAAAGTTTCAGATCTAGGCGGAGGCCGTCTTTCCGCCTTGAAATGCAATGAAACACAGGGATTGCGTTAAAGTTAACACAACGGGCGATGAGGGTGATAGTAAACTTTCTTTTTTAAGTGTGCCAATGTAAGAAATGCAGGCCCCTGAACTAAACAGAAGCGGGGACGATCGAGCCCCGTTTTTAATGTGCAACTTACCTCTGAATCCGACGAGCTGTTTTGATTTGTTTCCGACTCGTTTACAAGAGAAGATTTGACATCGGCTAAATCCCTTTCTGCCGAGGAGTTCTCCGAAATTTTCTCTTCCTGCTCCCCTTCGTCTTTGAAGGAAATCATTTCATCGTTTGCACCCAGATCGTCCCCTCCACCGCCGTTGAGCTGCGGCATTTTTCCCGTGCAAAAATGTTTTGGGGGGCAAAACACGAAGTTTTAAACCCTTGATCTCGGTGATCTAGAAAGTCCGAGTTTAAGTTTGGGGTCTGTATTGGCGTTTTCCAAAGCTCTGGCGGTTGGTACAAAACTAAAAAAGAAGGGAATCTTGGCAGAAAAAGGAAGCCGGAGAAGGAGCCGAGCCGCTCGGATTGAGTGAGTTGAAGTTGGTCGGAGTGGTTTTCAGTTCAAAGGCGGCGCTGATTGACAGATAGAGAGGGATGGAAATAGAGAGAGTCTGGATTCAGGATTATTGACAGGGAGAAACACACAAGAAACTAATGAGATTCAAACAGGGAGGGACTTGAAGTGACGTTTTCATAAATAGGAGGAAAAAAAGGAGAGAGGGGGGGAGAGAGAGAGAGAGGGATAGAGAGAGAGAAAGAGAGGCTGGAGGAAGCCGGCGGACGACTGCAGTGAAAAGCATGTGAGGAGGAAAAAGGCAGTTTGGGAGCAGGACAGTGATGGTAAAATAGCAGGAAGATAGGAGTTGCTTGTAAATGTGGATTAAACGCACATATGGGCGGTCTCCCGGTGGAGGAAAAAAAGAAAAAGAAAAGAGGGTACTTCCTGAGGCTGTTTGCAACCAGTTTGACTCCACCATTCCCGAGCAATCTGTCACACAGGGGCCAAATTAAGTTACAGCTTAAATTAAAGTTTTTATTTCTTTTATCCTTGAGCTCTACTTTTGTATCTGTCTTTCTTTCTTTTCTTTTTTTTGCTTACTAAATACTCCAGGCCTATCAAAGAAGAATAAAAGCCATTACTCCAAGCTTGTTTTCCTATTTTATCTGCTTTGTCAGTACCTTAGATCTATTTTTCATTATATTAGATAATGTTTCCTCAGATCTATTTTTTAGGATAGAGGGTGTTGCATCCTGCTTTCTTGACAGGTGTGATGTCCTCTGGGACTAACCTGAATTCCTCACTGGCAGCACAGACTGGGCTGTTTTTATTTTCTCCCTCAGCAGAAGAAGCAGCCAGACTGGACACAAATAACTGATGCAGATTTGGATGCTCCATTTCTGTGTCTTATTCCTGCAGATACAACCTAAAAAAAGACATACATAAGATAATGTGTGCTGTAGGCGATTTCAGTTAATAAAAACAGTTTTTTTAATGACCACATTAAATTATGAGATATCCCTTATATCTACAAAACCATATTTTGTTTTTGTGTCCTGCTTTTTTATTTTACATGCACATCAGTTTGTCTATGAAGATATTTTTAATTAAAGTGTTCCTATTAATTAAAAATTAAGATTTAAAAAATGGGGAAAAAATAAATTATTAACAATTTCTTCTGAGGAAAAACAATTAGGGATAAGCACAAAAATAAAAATTTTTTTAAAACTGCAATTGCAAGGAATAATGTTTATATATAAAAGCAAGAGGGGGGAAAAAACCTGATGCCTGCTCCAGCTGAACAAGGGGATTGTGTGTGTGTGTGTGTGTGTGTGTGTGTGTGTGTGTGTGTGTGTGTGTGTGTGTGTGTGTTGATGATGAGCTCAGCACCGGTGATTCACTAACCTTATCTCATCAGCTCAGGAAATGCAGTTTCTATTATAGCCAATATTTAATGTAGCAATCACAAAATCAACAATGAATTTCAAATGTAACTGCGAGAAATAGAGCTGATACATACATCCAGGTGACACTTACACTGTGTTGCAACATGGCTGGCTCCCTCCAAGCGGAAATAAATCACTATAAGATCAAAACAAGACATAGAATTGCTGATTAAAAAATATTGTTTCATGTCATCATGCTGTTAGACGCATAAAAACAAATGTTATGACAGTAATTCCTCTGTATGTGCTCTCAGCAGTGTTGTCAAACAGCAGTGAGGGGGAATATGTGCACAGTGCAAAGTGTTGTGAATCTGCCTACCAACGCACCTAGACCAGGCAACACCATGAAAGCAGACTATTCCGCTCAATGATCACTGATGTGCTTTATCTGGATGAGGTGAAAGCGGTGTTTGTATTCGCTGGCTGCAGCCCAGCCAGCAGTGTTAGGGAGCAGGGAGGAAGGGAAAGGGATTGCTGTCTCTGGTTCGCATCCAGTGTGTCTGTGTTTAGGCAGCCGGTGGAAGAAGAGGCACCCCGCTGCTCGGGGCCCTCCAAACCTGAGCCCACACAGACCAGACCAAAGCAGAGGAGCTCCAAGCTGGCCTCTCCCCGGATTGCCTCAGCAGGTACCTGAGAGTTTACTGGGGGCTGGCAGCGTGTTATCATGCCTGCCGTGGGGACACCTGCCTCTGATGCCGCCCTGGTGATTCTAATCTACAGGACCCTTTAATAAGATGATGATAGGCTGCGTTGCCGCTGCTGCTCTGAATGATGGAGCAGGAGCATGCACGCCTTTCTGTTGGTGTCATTTATTTTGTTGTGGGGTTTTTTTTTTCACCTCTGCAACACGTGCAGCTGTGGTTTAGCACGACTGGGGATTGTCTCATCCGTGCACCTCCATGTCTCCTCCATGAGTGTGCAGGGACTCAGAGCACCACCAGTGTCTCATCACAAGACTTCAACCCTCTGTAGTAGTCTTTATGGTGATTCATGCATACACTGATTCTGACCTGAGCGCGTCAGCAGTAATGAGTGGCACATTTAATTATAATTCGGTCTCTGTTGCATACACAAATTAAAGCTAGAATTATAAATGCAGAACACAATGCTACTTTCATTGTGTTACCCAACTGATGGCTCTATTGGAATTCCTCTATTTCCTCTATATGTTTCTAGGAGTAAAAATAAATATTTTCAAATCTATAGCCATATGTAGTTTTCAAGTTATTTATTAGCAAACGATTTCAGAAGCAGTCAGTGTCAATGGAAATCGTGGGTTCCCCCACCAATGCTAATTAAATATGTATCAAAGGAAGTAAAAAATCAGTCAATTTATAAAACAAAATGAATATCTGAGACATACAGACAGTGCAGGTTAACTTATAGGGAAACATCTAACAAATACTAATGTGAAAAAAATAATATATATATTGGTAGTCAGTGCAAATAAATAAGCTGAATGGAAACAGAAATCTAGTACAACCCCCTTTCCAAAAAAGTTGGGACGCCATGTAAAATTTTAATAATTCACATTATGCATAGTCTACATGTACAAAAATAGTGTACAAAATATATTGTTTGTACAATTTTCAATTGAATATATATCAAAAAGGATGAGAAATGATCACATTCTGTGTTAGATTTTTTTTGTAATCAGTGCATATTTATAATAAAGAGTATAAATATATATAAAGGGGAAAACAGTCAATCAGAAAACAGAAGCATATAAGGTAAAGTATGTATGTTTGCATATTACCTTAATCCACCTATTCCATACTACGTCTATATGGGGCATAAACAAAACATCACCATGACGACAAATAAACCGTAAAATACCTTTGGTTCTACCTTAAAATACAGTAAAACAATATGTACAATGCATATACAAGATGTACCAATTAATTGTTGTTGTTTTTTAATATATTTTTTTGGGTTGCACTCTGACAGGTAGCTGAGAAGTGTTTTACTTTACATAATAGACATTTTTTTGCTTTTGCATGCTTTCATCTTTTTTTTCCCCTATCAAAGGATGCTGGGGACATGATTTCTTTTAATGTTGAATAATTAACTAGTCGATCCATTTTCAGTGAGCACTGTTTGAATTAGAGTGAATAGAAGAGGGGTGAGTGTTTAATACCATGGATCTCCTAAATCCTCTGCACATACAGTGTGTGCTTGTTTATCAAGGGAGGAAATAAATAAATAAATAAAATAGAATCTGTCAAATTATGTTAACATATATGTAGTCAGTGCTAGTTTAAACACACGCTACATAGGGATGCTTATATATTTTTACAGATTTTACAGATCAGTGTTTTGATATTAATTTGCTCTCTGTCATAAAATTCAGTGTGTTCTGAAAGAGTGTTTTGTCATTTTGATTGAACAGCTGTTTTACATCTACATTATGTGGCTAAATGACTGTGTGAAAAAAGAAGAAAGGTAAAATCAGTTCTACATAACAACTCAAAGAAGCAGGTTTTGAAAAATCCTCGCACAGAACACCAAACTACTTTGAGAAATCACCTACTTTTCTGTGAACACCCTCACTGTTTCATCTCGAAGGAGGGAAGGTAGCGGCGGCGCACAGTGCACATCCTCCTGTGTTTGCAAACTGTTAATTACCCATCATGCATCCATGATGCCAACCACACCAGCTAAAAGGTCTCTCATTGCTGATTAACATATTACTGCTGGACATTTTCTCTTTTTTCCTGTGCTTGTTTTATGGTAACTGTGGTTTGATTTATTCCAGTAATGAAGTTTGTTCACTTGATAATAAGCGAAACTTAACATTTAACTTTAGTTGCATTTAGTCAAGTGCAAATTTCCTCTATTGTTGGGAGAGATGCTGTTAAGTATTTTGGCATTTTATTGTCAGCGTAGCTCATACAAATTCTAAGACCAGGATAATACAGTGGTTAGCCTTAATTACATGTATTCTAATGGTACTCGTCTTTATTTTTGGAATGGACAGGACGGAGAAATCGATTTACCTGATTAATGAAAACATACTGTGTATTATTCATATGTTATTATTTCATTCATTAGAGTAAAAGCAAAAAAAGAAACCTAGATTTGTGTGCAAATGGTTAATTGTGTTCTCTTGAATACTATTACTGTGCCTGTTAAATTCAGCACATCACTGCTCTCTGTGCAGAATATTTCCATGTGTATTTATTTTAATTACTCTAAGAAATATTTGCTAAGTCTCTGCCTGGGATTTGTATTCCATACATCAAAACGCTGCATTTATTTATTTATTTATTTCCTCTTATTGTACTTGTAAAAAAAGAAGCTTCTCTGCTCCCTTGCCCCTCAGCGCTCTAATCATTTGACACAATGGGACTATACATTTTATGAATGCAAATAAAAGATTTATATGCAGGAATTATGTTCTTAAGTCCTTGAATTTTAAAAAAGCATGAATGTTCAGTGTTATGTTGACCAAAGCTTTAAGGGATGAGGCTCTTTTTCACAAATGGAAAGAATTGTTATCAGTGAAGTCTGTAGAGAAATGCAGCACATCTGAGGGACAAGTTTGAAAGAGCACATTTGTATTGGAAAGCACCTTAGTGAAAATATGAAAACATGTTTTTTTTTCTCTGTTTGCAATCCACAGCACAAATCACAATGAGGAGAGGAATAATGAAGAGTGAGTCACACTGGCCTGCGACTCTGCACTCATCTAAAATCAATATCCCCCTCCAGAGACGTCACAACTAATATAACAAACAGCTCAACAAGCTTTTCATTAGGTTTAAAGTTTATGAATCGATAATCAAAAAATCTCAGCATGCAGTGCTTAATATTTCAGCCCTGCGAGAATCCCAGGAGTGAGTTTTTTTTCTCGTGGACACTCATGATTAATGTAGGCACACTGCTTTTCATATCACCGGTGGACTCGAAGCAGGAGCCGAGTGTCTCCAGAACTCATCCGCACAGAAGGCATCGTGGGAACCGTATTAAGCCAGCTACGTGAGCTGTCTCCAGTCGCCTCCAAAACAAACAGCCAAGCGTTTTTGAGAAACGGACGCGATAGTCATTAATCACGGTCCGAGGCAGGTCCTGAACTCTCCAAACATGGAATCCACCAGAGGGACGAGGTAACCTGCAGTATGAACTGGCGGCCAGCACAAACAGCGATCACCTGTCCGTCATGGCAGCATCTCGCAGGGACTGGAGAGCCAAGCCGCTGCTGGCTGCTAAATGTTACTTAAAGGTCAATGGTATACACACCAGCGGGTTAATGGTTTGAGTCATACTTTCACACCGGCTTTACAGACGGGGATTTTTATACGATCATTTATGTCCTGATTGGGAGAGAAGACGGTTTTGTGTTTGCCACTTGCAATATGCAATGCTATCCTGCATGGCCACATAGTGTTGATTTAATCACAGAAAATCACTGACAGACTGTATAATGAAACCAGAGAGGGAATCATAGATGGATAAACCCCCCACGGGTGTTCTTCTTAAGAATGTGGCCCCTTGTGCGGAGATGGATATAAGCTCTTATCTCACTGTTTCCAGTCTTGATCGGAAGATCCTGATGAATTTGAGATGTTTGCTGCCTGCTGGTGAGCCACTAATGCAAAAGTCAGACAATAAAATTAATCTCTGACCTCTGTGTTTTCAAAGCTGGACAAAGAAACAATAAAAAAGCCAGGAGCAGATGCACAAGTGAAAGATGCTTCCTGTTGACCTCTGCTTTGTGTCTGAGGAGCAAAAAAGGAACTCTTCCTTTTCTCTGACGGTCTTGTATGCAGGACCCTCCACATCTCTGGGCTTTTAATGGAGGAGAAGCCCTTTCTGATTGCTGGTTAAGAGACTGGGAGGATCTTATAGAAGGTGCTTTCTCAAACAGGAAGGAGGCCTTATTGTGCGAGGAGTAAAAGAAGGAACAGTGTCTTCTTCATGTTCCTGACAATGGGGCCATAATTAAAATCACAGTGAGGGTAAGTTGACCTTTCAGGGCCTGAATGAAGGGTCATTATGTGCACCATGGAGGCAGGTTGTCTTTGTCTGAAGCAAAGTTTTGTGCACACTTGTTGGCTTTTTTTGTGTCACCACTGGCATGTGCATTCATTTCAAGCAAGTCCTTACTATATTCATTTACACTTAAACAACTTTATACAGCCAATGAAATCATATCACATTGATATGAAAGGTGATATATTGTGCTGCTCTTATTCATAAAAGTGCTCCTTGAATTCCACTAACTGGCTGCAAGGCTATTTTTCAAGATATCCAAGGAACTCAAATTTAATGAAGGACAAGTTTTGGGTGCAAAGGTTCTGCACACATTATCTCACCATCTTTATCGAAATCTGAATCAAACCACAAAGAGGAACTTTTAGTAAATACAGCGAACATGGAGTCTTTTTTTTCCCATTTGAACTTGTCACTGCTGCTCATTTCCTGAGTTATAAAGTAGCGGCTGTTTTACTTTCAATGCGGTAAATTATCGGAGAGAAAAAAAAGAATTAGTACAGAGAAACAATTGCATCTTTAACGCTCTACATGCACACTTATTAACAAGCAACACAATGGAGATGTGACCTTGAGGCAAATGAGTTGCCTCTCGGTACAAATCAGAGCACTGTTGTGTTCATTTGGCTATGTTTTCATTAACAGAAAGGAAGAGGAGCCCATTAATGAGACATCACATTCTTTGTACAATACGAGTCAAAAGAAAGCTAAACATCATCCAAGGTTAAGCTGTGAGCAGGTTATAGTTGATGCAAAGGCTCATATCTCAGCAGTCACAGATTTCTGCCACTATCTTCGAACAAAGGGAACAAGAAAACGGTACGTAGATCTAAACTAAAAGTCTATTCATCAAGCTGTGAACTATTGCCACATGTATATAAATTAATATTTTTAATTAATTAAAAACATTCAGGTTGTTCAGCCTTCATTAGATGGTTTACATTTAAGAATTACAGTAAAGGGTGGGGAGCACCAAATGTGCTTCTTTTTTACCCTGTATGCACGTATAGTGAGGTACTCTGTGCAAATACATTTACAAGTAATTACTTACAGCATTTCTTTATTCATTGGTATATGAATTACACATCCTTTTATACCTTATACCTCTATAAACTGCAACTTTAAGTGTTAATATTATGTATGCTTTTGCACAGTAATATCAACGCATGTATAACTGTGTATAACTTACATGGTGTTGGGGACATCCAGGCCTTCCTTAGGACAAAAGGTTTTAAACCAATCAGCAGCAGTAGTGCATGATCCAAACAAGACACTGAAGGAAAAAAGAGAGTATTCAGGTTAAAGTCATGCATTTAAAATCCTATTTAGCACCCTGTTGAAGCTTTTTCAGAAGTGCCAAAAACCTGCATTATTCCTAATGCCCAGCAGCGGGCGACTCCATTGGTTGCAAAAAAGAAGCCTGATTGTGTAGGAGAAAATAACCCTACTACTTACATTTTCCAAATGAGTTTATGGTCTCAATTGTTAGTTTCAAGTGTTTTTCAATTATAATGTGAATTGCGAATGCACCTTGCGTCCACACTATATAGCTTGCACTAATTTAAGGTGGTAACGTAATGTTAATAGAACCTTGCCCCGTCAGGGTAATATGTTGCATTATTATTACTGAGGCATTTAAGCTTAAGTTTAGTGTAGCTTGTTGAGATGGAGCCAATTTAACTATTTTACTGTATAAACTGTTGGTTAGGGGAAGGAGTGCATTTGGAAGTATCAAGTAACACAAAATGAGAAAACTTAAAAAAATATGAATTAGAAAAATGTCAAATGAATAGTATTTTACTTATTTGCATCCCTCCACTGTCCACAGTGTCTGTAATTGAAGTTCTCTGCCTACAGTTTGGATATTCAAGGTTAAAGCAGGAAACTTGTTGTTTAAAGATTTAAATGCAAAAAAAACAGACTGAAAATTAGAAATCAATTGTAAGCCACGTAAATCCATTTAGAACAACACTCACATTCTTTATCTCTATGAAAAGTTTGTTGTTAACTAGCCTTGACCTTGCAACTGCTGTATTAAAAAAAAACCTTCCCTATTGTCAAGTTAATGGACATGGCCTTAGACAAAATAATTTAAAAACAGTTTTTATTTTTCAGGTAGAAAACCCCAAAACATAATAAAGCAGAAGGTGAAAAGCAACAAGGACAACAAAATACACCAAATTACACATTTAGTTTAATTTCTTTCTTTCTTTTGTTGTCAATATGACACACACTGTGGCGCTCAAAGCTGCGCTGAAAGGTCCTTTTGTTTTAATGTCTGACTCTGATGGAGGGATGTGAGTGTATGAAGTTTAAGGGCACAGTTGGTTCAAATATTGATTACCTCTCAGGTATTCCTTTTTCCTGAAAATTGATCCTAAAATCGTTCATTATCATACAGATAGTTCTGTGTTAGGCAGATCAGATACAGTGGGAACACATACTGTACACACACATATGCACACACACACACAGACACACAATTAAGGCCCCAAAGCTTCATGCTTTGGATTCAACTGGATTTTTTTGGCTGCAGCCCTCGTGGTCTTCTTCAAGGATCCTAATTGAGAAATTAATGCAGAAAAATCAATTGGCCTCAAGTTTTGTGTCCAATAGACTCCTGAAGGCTTCAAGTGAGTAGCAATCAATGCTTTCCACATGGGTGGCTCCAAAGCTCCAACACTCTTTTGTTTATGTGCTCATAGCTGGAGGATTTTGATATGTGAATTTCAATGAAATAAACACTAATGAATTTTCCACCTTTTTGCGATCCCCTGCGATGCAGAATGTATATTCCGGGCCGTGAAATGATCTCTTTGGTCTGCACTTAAGTATCATTTAACACAGAACAAGATTTCTAAGAACTGGGATATATTGTGCAGAGATTGTGCCCTTACCGGCAACACTTTTGAGCCAGCCTTATTTCCACTTCAAAATGAGGATCTTTTAACATTCTGTGATCATCCGCGGCATTGTAGGTGGATAAAGCGGCGTGTTTTGTGCATCCCTCTTGCCTAGAGGACATCAGCTTATTTAGGGCCATTTTAAAGCACTGCACATCATCATCAGGTCAATGAAAAAGCAACCTTGAATTCCCTTTGACACAACTGTCTTTTTCCACCTCTCAAAGAGCGTGAGTGTGCATCACTTTGTTACGACTCAAGGCAAAACGGAGAAAAACGGCCATAAGAGGAAGATGTGAGGGTAGCAATTTCACCTCAAACACAACTGCGTTTTTCCTGCCCTTTCTCTCTTTTATGGTAAAAATCTCAACAAGAAGAAAACGGACATTTGCTCGTGGTTGTTGCACTGGGGGGAAAAAAGTGCCATGTTCTTCTTTGTGCTCGTTAACCACCTTCCAAATTCATCATAAGCCCAGAGATCAGATCACAGTAATATTTGATCAATATTAATAAGGATAGGCAAACTCCTCCAGTAATTACCACAGTCTCTGGGCTTTGATTTCGACCATTACTAACGCCTCTGCATCTTTAGATTAAAAAAAGCGACCCCCTTTTATTTCATAACATTAAATCCCGACATGCATCTTCTAAAAGCTCTAATAAGACAAAGATAAGATTTGCATCCCCATACAAGTGTCTTTTTCAATTGATTATGAAGCCGCCATTGATGTGCGAGAAATTGATGTTTTCCTCTGTTCTTAAGGGCGGCTAATAGAAGGGGCGGGCTTTGAGGAGGAGACTTTGCTACTTTGATCTTCAATCAGTAAAAAATCCCACTTCTTCTTTGTCAGACTATATTTGGTAAATAACAGTGACAATCTGCAGAGCCTAGAAATGGAGTGAAGGGGAGAGGGAGAGGAAGAGAGATGTGATGAAGCGATAAAGAGGGGTTGTGAGAGGGAGAAAAGGGCATAAAGAGGGAAATATCTCACTTGTTAAATTAAGGGTGTTACATAGACTTTAACAGCACTCCCCCCCCCTCCCAAAAAAAAAAAACTGGTACTAAAAGCTGGTACTCTCACCTCACACGGCCAATGGCGGGACATATTTATTTTTTATTTTGGGCAAATCAATTTTTACACAACTGCCCCCGTGTTTCTGTGAGTGACGTTACATTATGACACACACAGTAGGCTTCTAATTAGGCCCTATGAAAAACAACAGGTGGATGTGAGAAAGTAATAAATCATTCAGCCAATATGGCTGCCAACAGGACTGTTTTTTTTTTCTTCTTTATGTGTCTGCGAAGAGGAATTGTTGGTGGACAGATGCACAAGATGTTGTGTGCGTCCCACGCATATTTTGCAGCACATCATTTCATGGTGGCATTTTGTAATCAAATTCTCAGTAATGTTGCTCTTGGCCAGTATGCCTCTCCTTGGCATGAGAAGATATATACCATATGCTATATATATATGAATACAGATAAAAAGAAATAAGCTACATGGAAATTTAACTGGCAGAAAAATTAAAAAATACTGTTGGATGACTTTTTGATAAATACTTGGCTTTCTTGCCAAGAGTTGGCTAAATAGGTAGATTTCACGCTCTACAATTTCTGCATGGTAAATATGGAGTTGAAGCCAGCTGTTGTTTAGCTTAGCTTAGCATAAAGACTACAAACAGGTGGAAACAACTAGCTTGCCCTCTCCAAAGGAATGAAACAGCCTCTTAAGTTTAAAAATGATAATTTGTGCGTTTTGGAGCATTATGTGTACTAGTCTGACTTACCGGATGTAGACTGTTGAGGTAAGCCTGCTGTTGGCGGTTTATTTTAGCATCATTCGCCACCACTTCTGCTATTTACGCTATCTTTTTTTGCAGGGGTGCCATCACTGCATTACAAAGAGTTGGCTAAATAGGTAGATTTCACTCTTCACAATTTCTGCATGGTAAATATGGAGTTGAAGCCAGCTGTTGTTTAGCTTGGCTTAGCTTAGCATACAGAACCTAAACAGGTGGAAACAACTAGCTTGGCTCAGTCCAAAACATCTTCTTAAGTTTGAAAATGATCATTTGTGTGTTTTGGAGCATTATGTGTATTAGTCTGACTTACCGGATATAGACTGTTGAGGTAAGCCTGCCGTTGGCGGTTTATTTTAGCATAATTTGCCTTCACTTCTGCTATTCCCGCTATCTTTTTTTGCAGGGGCACCATCACTGCATTACCAAGAATTGGCTAAATAGGTAGATTTTACTCTGCACAATTTCTGCATGGTAAATATGGAGTTGAAGTCAGCTGTTGTATAGCTTAGCTTAGCTTAGCTTAGCTTAGCATAAAGACTAAGAACAGGTGGAAACAACTAGTTGGCTCTCTCCAAAACAGCCTCTTAACTTTAAAAATAATAATGTGTCTGTTTTGGAGCATTATATGTACAAGTTTGACTTACCGGATGTAGGTAAGCCTGCCGTTAGCAGTTTATTTTAGCTTAATTTGACTCCACTTCTGCTATTTCTGGCATCTTTTTTTGTTGTTGCAAGGGCACCATCGCTGCATTTGGGGCTTAGCACTGCATAAAAGTGGTTAAAATAGATTTAGCTAATCCTACCATTTTTTCCTGCCTGTTTAAGATCTCTCCAACATAGCTGATTCAAATGATCAGCTTGTAATCAAGCCGCTCCAGGATATTGTAACGAGTTGGATCATTTGAATCAGCTGTATTGGAACCGGGGGAGATCTAAGGCAGGGGTGCCAAACTGATCCATGAAAGAGCTGGTGTGGCTGCAGGTTTTTGTTCCAATCAAGCGGTAGCACACCTGATAGACAGATGAGTCAGGTGTGCTCCATGTGCCACATTAATCATCATTACACATTCTAAATAGCAAGAAGTGGCCAAATTCATGTCATCCCCTTTAGGGTTTAATTGGGTTTAATTTGTAACTTTAAGGTGGGACTTCTTAAGAAAATGCATGTAAATTAAGCATTGAATTTGCAATATTGCATGTGCCAATTTAACATAAAAGATGTATAGCAAGAACAAAATGAAGTTGTGAGCATTTTATTGTTTGCTCTACCTTCAATGTGTCTTTTGAAAGAGGGAGGTCAAGTGTAGACGTGGGCAGAGAGAAGGTGGAAAACACCAGAGAGAGTCGTGAAGGGGCCTCGTTCTTGATGTGCTATCAACAGGTGAAGCAGACAGCAGACAATTAGGCAAAGAAAATTGTCTGAACTGTATACATATAGGTATATATATATATATACAGTAAAGAAGGGGCTTCCGCTATAAAAGAAACAATAAAGTAAGATAAAACACAAACAAATAAGCTACATAGAAATTAGAAATGAGGGAAGGTTGAATAACAAAGGCTTGAATAGAACGCTGATATAAAAAAAAAAAAGCCCCCAGTTTAGTTGAAAGGGACAGGAGGCAGGAGCTGCGATGGTGAGCTGGATAGACAGAGCTGGAGATGAAGCCAGAGACAGAGGGAGCTCAGTGGGAGGTTGTGGAGAGGCTTGGGGCAGGCTCCAGGCAGAGGAGAGGGCAGGGAAGGATTCATGGCCCAGGATCAACAACAGCACACTCAATAAACCCCCACGGACACCAGGGAGAAAACCTAATATGCCTTCAACACATGCAAGCACTCATTTACAAATGTTTACAACCTTTAAGGAACAAAAAAAGGTGATTTGATGCCGTTCGATATCAACCCTGCAACGGCCAAACAGCAAACTGGGGATAAATCTGAAGCGGAGGGCAAATACAGCAGACAGTTGTTTATCTTTGGGGTCTTCAATATAATTTTGCAGACTGTTTTTTTTTCTTCACTTTTTCAATTTTCAAAACAGTGGAGAGAGCTGGTGCATCCAGCTATTTTTATGTACATTTTCAATTTGCAAATTAAAATGAACCTGAAGGAAAAGTTTGGAAATTTGAAAAAACTTGAAATATCGCAAAAAAAAAGTTTGAATCTTTGCTCAGGTGGAAAAGTTGCAAAAATGCAAAATGCAACAAATTGCAGTGGACACAGACTTAGTGAATAATGATGATACATAATGATACATAAAAAAATAACTGAAGTGACATTTCCTTTGGGTTTTCTACAATGTTTTTTATTGGTGGAGGTATTACTTTAAGTTACGCCATCTTGTTGCACCCTCTTCTTCTGTAAGTGGTATAACATTTTTTTGGCGCCACCTACTGTTTATCTCGATAAACCAACTCCTAAAAAAACGTTTAACGGTAGTAGATGTCAACAAGCATTCCTTCGCATTTTCTGTGCCAATTTTCTCAAAATTCAGTTAAAAATTACAATACATTTGAGACGAGAACAATCAATACCGTACAGCAAAGGGAGGAAAGATCTAATTTACACTTTTTACTTTTCAAAGTAGCATATCAAGGCGCTCATATGCGTCTGTTAAAAACAGACAGAATGTAACATAAACTAAAGTTATTAAAAGGTAGGAACTAAAAAAATCCACAATTATACAAACAGACAGAGAAGAGGATAGAAAGGTAGCAAGTTAAAGATGAACTTTAATACTCAAAATGTATCATTTTTTATTAAAGGCATTTTCCTAAAAAAGTAATATATAGACTCATACAAAAATAATTCCTCTTAACCTACTAGAAGTTTGTGGCGATGTCTATCTGCAAATTTTGCTGTTTTTTCGGGACTTTTTTGCACATCATCCTCTAAGCACGAAGCTACAAAATTAGCATGCAGAACACAAAAAAGAAAAAAAATTACAAATATAGTGAGGCAAAACATCAAATGGATGAAGCTTGTTCCCGAACAAGAGTAAATCTGTAGTTAATTTTACTTTTGTTGCTTAAATATGCATAGTGCGCCTTTAAACATTTACAATCATATTCATAAAGCAGCTCAATTGAATTAGTACAAATCCATATTTTTCCAAAAGATTGTAATGAATATTCTTGTTTGTTACAATTATTTGGGTTAATTTATTTATTTGGCTTAAAGTTGCATGTATGAGTTCCAAACAGTCAGACCTTACGACCTTTCCACGGAGTAATTGTTGTGTGCTATCGATTTTCAAATTTATAAGTGATTCATAAATATGGATTGAAAGAAAAGGCAAAAAAATGAATAACATTTAAGACACACAGTGAGCTGGTGAGTCTGACTTCACTCCCTCCCTAAAGTGAGAGGATATAAGGTTGTGAATGTGGCGAGGCGCTGCTGCAGCTGAAAAGCTCCGGTGAGGACTGAGGGCTTCGTGTAGTGGTTACCGGCTCACTGAAGCCTCTGACCCAGCGACCACCAGCCTCTCAAAAGTAACTCAAGCCAAAAGTGAACATAAGAGGCTCTTTCTTCCAGCCCTGTTAGAGCTCGCATCCATAAAAAGCTCTGCTGGTTCACTCAGTCTAAAGATGGCCTCCAAACATCTCCGACCAAAACTATTAAAACTCTTCACACAAGCGGTCCCTGTGCCGAGAAAGGTTTTTATAAAAAGTAATGAGGGCTTGATAAAAGTGTGCTGTGGCTTATACAGCAGAAAGAATTAGGTTTTAATAAGTTTTGCACTTCCTTTACTCTTAAAACAAAGCTGAAAAGTGCCAATTTTGGCCATGTCTTTCCTGGAAATTCAAATAGCAGCATACGGACAAAGAAAGATGTCGGAGGAAACTTTGTCGTCTTTCTCAGGGAATGAAAATTTCAGAAGGGCTGTTGCACTCCGATCCCTGCAGGTCCATTAGTGGCCCCATAGCCCACCACGACGGGAGAGAAAAACCCGTGTCAAAAAGTCTGTTTTGTAACGGAGCCTCATCTGCATATTTGAATAATACATAGTGCTTATAAGCATATTAAATGGAATGTGGCCACGCGTCATTTGAAGGCAGAGATTAGACCTTCCCAGTTAATTATAAAGATGTCAAATGTCAGCGGGTGAACCCACGCCCTGGGGTCACCCCCTTTAGTTTGGTGATTATATGCACAAACTATAGATAAAGTGTCATCATACAGGCTATTAAGGTGCTGAGGCTTAAAGAGAGGCTTCCCCTCTCCTTTATTACTATGCAGAATCTGTCAGGGGAGGAAAACGAGACCACGCACTCTTAATGGTTTCTCAAACAGCTACTACACTCAGCCTTATATTTCCCTCACACACTTTGAAACAAAGATTAATAGGAAGGCTCAACTGATGTTAACTTGCTAAATTAGCTGGCTTAGACCTTTAAGTTTCTGAAATCTTTTGAGATAACGCGCCTTGGCTGAGACAATAGCGAGGCTGTGTGTGTGTGCGTGTGTGCGCCGGCTTGTTTTGGTCATTACTGTAGCATTAAGGCCCAATCAGCTCAGCAGGGGCAGCCTAGTGGAAAGCAGCGCGGGGCCTGAGAGAGCACCTTGGGTTCACCTTGACAGGACCGCCAGTCAAACGGGGCAGCCCTCTCTGTGTTCCTGTCAATCTGACTCCCCCTCTGAAGTTCATTTAAAGGGAGGAGCAGCGGCTCACTAGCTCCTAACAGGTAAGAAGGGCTCATATTATCAGCCCTTAGAGAGAGCAGGGCAGAAGTCTGATGTGCTCTTTCAACTGTACTAAACTGTCTGTACTGTAGCTCAGCTCGCTGACTGACTAGACACTCGCACACACACATACACGCGCATACACATCCATACAGCGGCTCTGTCGGCTGATTGGAAAACAGAGAAAAAGAGCAGAAAGTGAAGGAGAATAGGCAGAAAGATGAGAAGAACTGATTTGCATGGGGAAATGGAGATGTAAAGAAAGGAAAAGATTAAGGGTACGGGAATAAGGATGAGATTAAATCTCGGAGAGCCCGGCTGGTGTGTGTGCATGTGGAAGACAAAGGGGAGGGGCGAGAGTGAGAAAACAACAGGGAGAATGGTATATTTTCAATGGAAGGTATATTGCAATCCACTTTTCTGATTTTAGGAGTACACTGGGGGGCTAAGGAGTTTGTTTTGGTTTGGGGGAGCTGACACAACATCCACTGCTTCCACCGTCAGGCAATCCCCACCATGCACACACTCACACCCCTACATGAGGCCCCAGCCCAGCCCTTCCAGCCTCCTCAATATTTCATGGGATGAGCCCATGCTGACTAACTCAAGGCCATGCAAGCAAGGCCCCCCATCCAACCAAAGCGCTCATAGTCTGCAGAGGTTCCCGGTTGCCAATATCCACGATCATGGAAACAATAACATTTAGCTGCAGTTCCCAGGAATCAAATAAACCAGACAAAGAAGAATACAAGATGACTGCTATTAAATGTAGATGATGTTATGTTTCTCTTTCTCTGAGTGCAGAAGCGTAGTGTTAACTGGCATCACAACAAATTTTTAGTGAGCCACAAAATACAAAGCCCAACAATTTTGCACATTTTTGGAAGGCTGAACCAAAACACAATTACACACAGACTCATGTTTGATAGCATCCTGTGGGTCTCAAACAGGTAAAAGTTCTTGAGTTCAACTTTTTTTGTGGTGATTGCACAAAGTTACCTCATGCAAGGTTCTTCAACTTTTTCGGGGGAGCTTTTTGTCTCCATTTCGGCCTGCTGGTCTTCCGTTAGAATCCCAGTTACCTATCCAGAAACATGTGAAATAAAAAGCCCTAACTGGTCACTTCAATGAATTATTTAACACGCTCAAACAAAAGGTGCTCTTACGTTTGTTTGATTCTGTGTGAGTTGTTGGGTAGAGGACAGTACTGAGATGGACAAGGTTTGTAGTTTAACCCGACTGGAGCTTACAAATGGCACATAGAGAGTAGAATATAAAACTTTTCACATTAAAGTCAAACAACTAGACCTCTGGTATATATTTTGTTAATCAGCTTACATTATCCAACGATTTTCAGACCTTTAGAGAAATCTGTAATTTTAATCAAGGTATCCGGTTACATTGAGTTTTCCATGTAGTTTTAAGATCTTAGTTGATTCAATATTTTAACCGGACGAAGAATTTTAGTCATCGGACATCTTACCTAAAAAACAAGCTGTCTGACAAACAGTGTCTGAGAGAGATTTTACCAGTTTTAATGACCTGGTCCATTTGTTTTGGAGAGACACCTCTGCGGATAATTCGGCCCATCCTAAACATCAAGATCTTACTTTATTAGAGAAACATTAGCGGCAGCGAACGTGAACGGCAGCTCAGCTTAGAGCCCGTCTGGAATTTTTTCAACGCAAAACTTTTCGTTTTGGAGAAAAGGAGACCTCTGTGGAAAATTTGGCTTCCACTTAAAACCTCCTGAACAATAAAAACTGAACTATTGTTTTGATAGAGAGACCCCTAGTGGTAGAAAATTACATACAGTCATGGGAAAAATTATTAGACCACCCTTTTCCATGGTTTTCTTGATAATAACCAAAATTATCATCAAGAAAACCATGGCCAAAATGGCTAGATATCAGCCCTTAAATTAAACTCTTATGAGCTATTCTTGTTGCTATTATTATATTTGTCCAAACAAATGTACCTTTAGTTGTACCAGACATTAAAATGAACAATAAAGTGAAGAAAACATGGGTGGTCTAATCATTTTTTCCATGACTGTATTGTGCATTTAAAGGCTGGTGACATTGTATATAGCCTGTAAATATAATAAACAAATGCAATAAAAGGACCACACCAATAATGTGTTAGTTCGTCCTAACACTTTCTGTCTTCTTCAACCTGTCTGTTGCTCTCAGTCCCATTGCTTCCTACTGGAAAATGGGTGAAAAATATCCACTTTTTTCTTTTTAAAAATGGCTAAACAACTTTTTTTAACAGCTGAGCAATATAGTTTTGTTTTGCTTTTGCAAATGGTAGTTTCAGTTGTGTTTTGGTGCACTACCAAGTATTTATGGCAGAAGGATGGTGCGCGTGGAACTGACTCTAAATAAACAGTGTGGCTGAATGGTGTCTTTTTAATAGTTTTTGGGGAAATATTGGCGCTCAGTGGCACAGAGGCTGCACACACTACACAGACAGTACTTGTTAACAGGAGGAAGTCATGTTGAGATTCATTGACTACCACCAGACATATTACTGAAAAGTAATTTGGAGACAGTATAATATAAGATATTGATAGATGACCTCTGGGCCACAGCTGGGTCACCTTCCAGTTGTTGAAGGTGACAGACAGCGGCAGTTTATCCCCTTGATGAGACACGAGAATAAAGATCACTGTGTTGTTTGTTAGATTTTAATGAAAAACCTGAAACTGTATACAGTTTTGGCCTGATCTTTGTTTTCCAGTCTATGCAGCGTGAATATCGAACCATCAAACGCTCCAATTTTCGCCACTCTGCCTTGTTTTGTCTAGATTTTCTTCAAGCCGAGTGTCATTGGAGAGTAAACTATGTGTATGCTTTCAGTCCTTTGTATTTTTTCCCTCCGCCTCCCTTTTCTCTCTCGCCGGATGTGTGCGAGAGAGCCAATGCGCGCTTGTGTGTGTGTTTGCAAACGAACGTGTGCAGGCTTTGTTTTTCTTTTGAACATCCCTTTGATGTTGCTGTTTATTTATTTATTTCTCTTCCTGCGAAGGCCCTTTCTCGGCGGTTAGGGCTACAGCGGATTGGGCGCACGTTGCTCTGAGTGCCATCCATCAGCGAGGAGCCTCTCTGACGGATGAACCAGTGACCCCAGCTGCCTATAGCACATCAGCTTGAAGCTGGAGCTGCGCTGGGGGATTTTTGTTTTTAAGGAGACGTAGTGTAACCAGGAGGGCCTCTGCTTCATCACCACCCTGTCTGGCTGAGTATCAGTGTGCGTCACATGTAAAACAACTATTTCATCTCTTGCCAGGAGGTATTGTTTTACTTTGGTTCTCCAAATGATAATGGAGCTCTTGTAGCTGTGGGTGTACTTTTTGTGTCTGATTTAATACCTGTGTCTCCTCTGCTCAGTTTATTGATTTCCATACAGTGGTGCCGTGATGTTAAAGCCAGAATATGACTGACCATAACACGTCTTCATAAAGTTCAAAGGTCCCAAAGACAAGCTGAATAAGAGTAAAGTTTCTTATTTGATTCTTCTCTGTCCATGGTGCTGAAACGACCCCCCTCACGTCAAATAAGGATACATATCCCAGAATGCAATGGATGCATAGGCTGAAAAATGGGACATAATAAAGTACAGTCTCTAATCAAATTGACTTAATTATTTTGTCAACATCTAATGGTACTAACAAGTTTTCTTATTTCAGAGGCTTTAATTATCTTGCTGATGACTTTATAATCCTGTTTAAACCTGATCCGCACAGCCACTAAAGTGAATCATGACTTGCCCATAATTAAGTAAATTTAATGCATCTTATTTTTAGTTTGCAAGAGCAACATAATGATGCACATAACTCTACAAGCTAAATAAAGTATAGAAATTAAAGGCTTTCAAACTGGAAAAAGTCATTGGATGGCCTTACAGGTTGTAAACATTCATAACAATCTTACAACTTTATCATTCTGAAGTACATATTAATTGCAAAATGTAATGGTTGTAGAATAATGACACCATTGGCAGTTAGATTGGTTACCTTGAAGCCTCGCTTTCACTATGGGTCCAATCTTCTGGGAATTGAAGGCTGAAGGTAGATATATGAAAGAAAGAAATACTATAGAAGCTCCTTACTCACAGCCCCTACCACAAACTCTTTATTGGCTCCAACATTGGCAGCGGCAGTGCATTACAGCTTCACTTCTTGCATTGTTACCTTTCACAGTAAAAGTCCTACACTGTATACTCTATTTTTAACACTAAGAATGGGATTTCTAGTTCAAATTGGGATTCTTACAGTTATTTCTTTCTTTGGACGGTAGCTAGGCTGCTAACATTAGCCGTGTTGCTAACAGTATATAAACAAATACATTTATCGGCTACTTTTTCGTATGAAAATCAACAGACAGAACATATGTTATCACCTGCTCTTACGGTGTTTTCGTGTTTGTCTAGTGAAGCTCAGTGTTTTTGCACATCCTCATCGCGTCCTACTTCTGCAACGCGAACATACTGCTGGAAGTTTCTGCTTGAAGTTGGCAGAACAGCACTTACCGGACTTAACTTCAAGAGCCACGGTCTGCTCCGGACGCCCGCACCACCACCACCACCACCACCACCGCACCCCGCTCCACCAACTCGCCGACAGTGAGTGGAGGCGCAACAAGCGGCGTGAAAGGAAGCAGAAGAGGGGTCAGCGCGGAGGTATCCGGGCTAGGCTAGCGGCGATCCCCACGACCATACTGGCCACCGTACGCTCTTTGGATAACAATCTTCCGCCAGGCTGTCAGGAAGCTGAACCCCCCACTTCCGACACTAAGACACTTTACAACCATTTGCACTATTCAGCCTGTATATTTTGCCTTTTATATGTTTGTTTATTTTTATTCTGTATATAGCTGTGTATGTGTATATTTGTTTTAAACTAGGGTTCTGAGAGAAAAGTAATTTCAGTTCTCTGTATCAAATGAAATGAAATCAATTTTATTTATATAGCCCAAAATCACAAATCACAGATTTGCCTCAAAGGGCTTCACAGACTGTACATGGTACGACACCCTCTGTCCTTACACCCTCACATCGGCCAGGGAAAAACTACTCAAAAAACCCTGTATGTGTACATGTGTAAAAGAACCATACAGTCTATGAGCAGAACGGACAATAAAGTGACTTTTGACTTGAAAGACAGAAAGCGATCCGGTTGTCTTTGCAACAGTGGCACCAACAATATCACCATTTGGAAACAATATTGGGGGAAGCTGAAAAGTTTGAACTTTAAATAAATCTTTTTTTAGATGTCCATTTTCAGACTTAAGTTGACCAACTTTGTCCCCCAACTTCAGATACGTACCTCTATGTTGATTTCTTGTTCCTCGAAGCAAATCTCTCAGACCATGGCTTCCAGGTTCATGTTCGGCTTGTCTTGGACCACGTGTCTGGCATTCCTTGGATGGTGTCTTCTCTGGTGGATAGCCATCATCCATCAGTCTGTATGTCTTAACCTGTGGAGTTAAAGCTCTGACAGACATCTACTGAGACATCCTGACAGCTGAAATCAACCCGAGCCCTCGTGTCCTTTTGTCTCTGCTTACTCACAGAAGTGTGTCGACTGACATGCATCCCTCATTATTTAGGAACACTCTTTGCATATATTTCCATTTTTGCTTTCCATTTATTTGTTCTTGTATTTATTATTCTGATACTGTAAGAAGACAAACATTTGAAACTATCGAAGCAGTAAAATGCTTCAATTTTTGGCTGTTCGGTGCTATAACCAGCAGGTAAGGTACATTTAAAGCAACTACTTATCATTAGATCCCTGAAACTTGATCTCACATTCCTGCTGGTGCATTATCAGTGGCTGCAACAATTTTGATGCCTCCTAAGCTTCCCCTTCTCTGAATTCCAGTGGCCCCTGAAACCTGGCAGACAAGAGGACAGACCTATGATACTGTGTTTCCTCAGTGCTGCTGCCTTCAGGTGCTGTACGAATGAAAAGTCATGTTGAGTTCACAGAAGTTTTGAGAAACAGGTAAAGTTTTCTTTGATACCTGAGTCAGATATTTTGATAAATTCTGAAGGATTTCGACACTTCAGTCTATGGCAAATACAACGTAAAAAAAGCTTTAAGTTACAAAAGTAAGACCCAAATTGTAATAAAAAGGTTTTTTTAAGAAAGAAAAAAACGTTTTATGGAAGGACAAATAATCAAAAGTCATGCTTTCAGATGTGTTGCATGTAATACATCATTTAAGTGTATCTGTAGCCAGACATCTTCATCTCCACTGAATAAAAATGTGCTTCTGATTGAGTCTCAATTGAGTTTGTAGCATGTTGTGTGTAAATAAAAGTAACCCTCCTGACCGCGTCTCAACACGGCTAAATGACAACAGCCGGCATTGTACAATGTTTTGCTGTGTTAATCTCCGCTGACAACAAAGCCGGATGCTTATCTGAAAGAGAGAAAGATGGAGCGAGGATGCAACCAGACAGTAGGTCCAACATAATAAACACGATTGTACAGACGTCCACTCTACACCAATGGGAACCCAAGGCCACAGCACAATCACACTGTCGGAGATGAGTGCTCCTGCTACTGACCTCCCTTCATTCTTTACCAAATGGCAGGTACTCACAATATAAAGTTCCTATTACATGATCCTCCACTTTTACTTACTTTTCTATTCTATTGTCCCATATAAGAGAAAGACCACCAAATCAGAAAGCGTTTTCACTTTAATGAGAATTGAGAGTCCATTGAAAGGCATGAGATGGGTGCAACTGTAAGATCATTCCCTTTTTAAAAGAGCTGTCCTTCAACTACTGCCATCAGCTCAGCATACAAGATTACATTTGATTTCAATGGGTGCAAACAGAGGCTTGGTTGAATAACAACTTGTCTTACAAAAATTGTGAAAGAGATTCTTTTTTTTGTCTATTGGCATCATTTCTATAGGCTGTACATTTTAATAAAACAGCACTAGAATGTGCTTGCATTGACCACAGCACCTCTGCTGCTATTGTGACCTCATCAGGGTGAATACTTTGTGTCCCCCACCCTCATACAGTCATTTAAAAAACCTCCAGATAGATCCAAGGTTAAAAACATATAAGCTGTATGCGAAGACTTGTTATTTGTATGGACTTGGAGATGGAGAGAGAAACATTTCACTACAGCCCATTCATATTAGAAACCAACAGGCAACAAACAAAAAAACAACCTTTCCTTAAGAGACAAAGTAAAAGGTGTTTTTGTCTGCTAAACAGTGTTCAACTCGGTTTGAATCGCTTTTTTTCCTGCGGTGGTTCAGTCCGATTTCACAATATCGTTACGCAAACAAAAAAAAACAAAAGGCAAATCCTAAACAAATCCATGTGGTTTCAAAGTCTGGCCAAATATTTGATCGAGCTGTCAATCATGCTTAAAAGGCAGGGATGACAAACAGTACCCTACCACCTGATTTAAAGTAAAGCAACGACAAGGAACTTTCATTTTGGGTTGATTTTGGCGACCCCTGTGGACAAAAGCGATGCTGCTTCCATGAGCACTATTGCCTTGTGTCGTAAAGATCTCAAACTTTAGTTTTGGAAGTGAGTGAAACTAAGGGCGTGTTCACAACACAAAGTTTAGTCAGATTCAGTTAAACTCTACTGCGGTGAAATCCGTGTTACGGCTTGTTTGGTCGCTTGTGAATGTTCCAATCGTACACAGGTGGGGACGAAAACAACCGGCCCGAGGCCAGTTGTGAGAGGGGGTCTTGGTCAGTTTCCAGATGAACCCTAATGCGGTTTGATTGCACTGTGAACATAATCAGAACAAATTACAGGAAATGAACCAAAATGCAGTGGATTGTGCGCTACCTAAGATAAGATAAGATAAGATAGAACTTTATTAATCCCGAAGGAAATTCTGGTTCCAGATTGCTCCAAGTTACAAAAAACAATTACCAAAACAACCACAATAAAGGATAATATAAGAAAAACAATGAACAAAATAGGTAACAATAACAATATATAAGTATGACTATAAATATTACAATATAAAAATAAAAAGTGTCAGAGGAGTGCAGTGGGTAGAGTGCAGATGACATGGCATGTAATAAATACAGATATACTGCACATGATAATGAACAGTCTGTGGTTTTGAAAATGGTATTGCACATGATGTTAATATTATACCTGCACAGACTTCTGCTGGAGTCTGATGTTGCCTTGACACCTGGGACAAAGAACACATACAGGAGATGCTGAATAAAGTCCACAATAACATTTAGGTCAGTGTAGAGAAAAACTTTGACAGTAACATTTCATAGTGCGTTCGGCTCCATTTTGCTTTGTTTATTTCTGTGTTTGCATTTTCCACCGCCAACTTTCCATCCAATATACTGCAAGTATATTTCCAGCCGTTCACCTTCTTACACACCCCTCTGCAAATCTTTTTCTTTTATTTCGTCCGCTTACTTGTGCAGTGTGAAAGCAAACCAGATGGACTAATTGGGACTAATCAAACGCTCTTGGGTTGTGAAAGCGCCCAAAAATGCTTTGTGCTTTGTTTGGTTAGTGAGATATTATACAGATTTACTTCTATATTCTCTGTAGGAGGAATTAAGTTGTAATTTGTATTTTGTATTTGTGCTGTGGGATTATTTGCACTGATGCTCTCTACTTTTAAGTATATTTTTTGTTTGTTGTCCCTTTTTCTTTTTTTCTTGTGTGTGGAATATGATATGATTTTCCCTCTTAATACTGCTGTTCCCAAACCATGATGGAGCAGTCTCCAGTGAATCATTTATTTCTAGGAAGGAAGGCCGTTCTCTTTTAATGTAACTACCAAAGTCAGGGTCATGAAGTAGGGACGTAAGGACGAAAACACAATTCTCTAATGAAAAATCTTCTCCTGCTTCCTTTTAACTGGCTAACATTACACTCAGTGCCAAACCTTACCTGGGAAAAAATATAAATAAAGGCTCTTGTGTCTGACTTTGTGGGGACTCGAATACCCAATCTTGTCATTGATGAGAAGATTGGGTACTTCTTGTTTGCTTATGTAGGTCATATAGAGGCATCAGTATTAAATTGAGACTGCCATAACCAGTTACAAACTCCTTGTAGTTGCTTTAATATCAGCAGCTTTAAAGAATCCAAAGTATTATATGTTGCTGTTAGTTTTACTGAATCTTAATTTATTACCTCATGCACTATTGACCCAAAATATTCTTATTTTCTAGAAGTGAAAGATGAAAGTAGTGATGCATTTTAGGAGGATTATGACCTGTGGGGAAATGTGAATTAAAGAAAAAAATCTGCCAATCAGAAAAACAAACAAACAGTCCTTTTAATTTTTCATGTTGCCACTGCAAACAACAGTGAGTAGTTTAACACCATGGACTTGTTTTTTTTAGAAGTGAGATCTATTTATGTGAGTTTTCGTGCACAGAGCTTGTATTTGCATACCGGTCTGTGAAGGCGTAGCTGGAGAAAGCTGATTGCTGTCAATCTTCCATACTTTCAAACGTCATGAAATAGAGCTGGTTTGATCGTTTAGTTGTGTTTACCTTAAACCACCACTCTAAGCTTCATTTGGGAAGTAGTCTACTCTCTCCTACACGGATGAGGAAGTGTTTGCATTCTACTTTTATCTCTGTAAACACACCTAACTATGGCTTGAGGAAGGTAAATGTGCAGTTACATTTGTTTCAGTTACAAAGAATAACGCCTGCTTGCTTTTTCTGTTGTTTTGTACTAACTCAGGCATGGCACAATGAAGGTGATTGCATTATTTGGTTGCCAAAGACAAAGCACAAAGTCCTGAGAAGCAGACTGCTGGGTGGTGTGCAGAATCTGCCTGGCGAAGGTCTCTGGACATGTTTTTTCTCTTGCTCTCTCTCTGGAGGGGACTGTGTGAATTCAGCATTTTGATCCCAGAGTGTAATCGAGCGTCTCCTTGTCTGGAGAACCGCTGAGGGATTGAAGCGCGATCAATCACCCCTCTCTGGACTGTCCGGCCGTTTTACATGTGGCTGAGTCCAAGCTGCTCTCTGGTGGGAACAATGAAGAAAGAAGGCGTGAAAAGTTTTCAGAACACTCGTGACATGCTTGTGTGTGAGCAAAGTTGATGGTTTTCTGATCACATCAATGTAGCATGACGCTCACTTTCACTTAAAGGAATATTTATTTTGTGTACCTGCAATGAAAGAAAAACATCTTGCATGTATTTCAGGTGCTGCTTGTGTTGGATTTGCGCCAGCAGCTTATGCCAGAAATATCACTGTATGGAAAAACAACATAAAATCTGATCATCTGCAGCAGCATTGCCCCATGAACGGTCCTCAGTCGGGTCAACCTTTGTGGTTCATTTTAACAAGCATGCCAACAGAATAATTAATATGTTTTGACCCCCTCCTACGTCGGTCAAAGGAAGGCCTATAGGCCAAAAGTGTTGTTGGCCTGTTTAGCATAAAATGAGCACATTAATACCTGGAGACTCAATTATTTTGCAAATAGTTTAGCTGGCACTACAGGTTACAGAAAGCTGCCGACTTTGAAGACCTCTAGCTAAAGACACTGCTGGAATTGGCACTTATTATAGATTGCATGTATTTTTGTAACAGTATGGCATGGATTACTTGACATTATGTGTTACATGAAAGTGTCTTTGTCATAATTTAATACATGCCAGGTAAGGATTAAGAATTATTCCTTTTATAAAATGTTGAAAAATGTTGATCAGTGTTTCCCAAAGCCCAAAACGACGTCAACAAATGTCTTGTTTTGTCCACAACTCAAAGATATTCCATTTACTCTCACAGAGGAGAAAATAAATCAGAAAATATTCACATTTTAAAGAAGCTGAAATCTGAGAATTTGGCCATTTTATCCTTGAAAAAACTCAAACTGATGAATAGTGATCAAAACAGTGGGCAATTAATTTAAAAGTTGAGAAGTAATTAAACAACATTTGAAGCTCTAAAACACCCAAATAAAATGTATGTTGTCATAATTTCTAGTCCATGTAATTTCTGTCTGAATATTTTTTACCCAGGTAAAAAAAAATACACTCAAGTACACAGTTAATTTAAGTTTACATTCATGTGAACTTGATTAATGTAGTCAAAGTATATTTGCTTATTATAGATTGCATGTATTTTGTAACAGTATGGCATGGATTACTTGAAATTATGTGTTACATTAAAGCACCTTTGTCATAATACAACACATGCCAGGGTTTCAACTAAGGAATTAAGAATCATTTGGTCTTCAAAATGTTAATCAGTGTTTCCCAAAGCCCAAGATGATGTCAACAAATGTTTTATCCACAACTCAAAGATATACCATTTACTCTCACATAGGAGCAAATAAACCAGAAAATATTCACATTTAAGAAGCTGGAATCTGAGAATTTTGCCTTTTTCTCCTTAAAAAAAAAGACTAAAAACGATTAATTGATAATCAAAACAGTGGGCAATTAATTTAAAAAGTTGAGAACTAACCAAACAATTGTTGAAACTCTAAAACACACAAATAGAATTAATGTTATCATCGTATTTTATGGTCCATGTCATTTGTGTCTGGCTATTTTCAAGCAGGTAAAAAAAAGCACACTCAAGTACACAGTAAATTTAAGTTTTCTTTCATGTGAAATTGATTAATGTTCTAAAAGTATATTTTTTCTTTGCTTACATTATACTTAGTATGTAAATGATACATCATTAGTACTACTAAAGTGTACTTGACTATACTTAAGTGCATCTTAAACTAGTAGTCAAGTACACTTAATTGTATTCTAGTATATCCTATAATAGTACTAAACTTATATTATTAGTTCACTAAGTATATTGTTAGTGCATCACAAATTGCAAATTAAAAAGTTCAAAAATTTTTTTAAGCCTTAATGGATTTCATGTAACAAGTGTATTGTGTTGTATTAATTTGATTTAATGGAATTTTTTAAAGTTAAGTCATGATGCAGCTCATATGTCTCAGGAACCTTCCCTCCTACTACATGTTACAGCGTTATGATTGCTATGATTTGGGTTCAACCCCACCTCTATGTCGGCTCTCCACTCTTGGCCGGTAGATCCAGACGATTCTCTTTACCCATAATCCCCCTGCTGACTCCTTCCCCTTTCCCTCACCTGATTAGAATTTCTGCCGTGGCCTCTGGGATTGGACGATTTCAACATATTTTATTTAACTGCTTTTGTAAGCCCTAATATTCAGCAGCTGTGATCTATGGCTGAATTACAATTTTCAGGGTCAAGGAGGGACTTGGCTGTGGAAAAGGGGTGGGTAACAACTGCTGTGCTGGTGTGTGTGTGTGTGTGTGTGTGTGTGTGTGTGTGTTAAGGGGTTGGTGGTGGGGGTGATGGAAAAAGGGAAAAAACAGAAACGGGAAGGAAGAATCTCACGAGTTGTCTTTAAAAATGAATGAGAAAATGGGTAATCCCAGAGTCACAGCATGAAAAGAGGGAAAATCAATATGGCCTCTCAGTTCACTGGGGCCCTCACAAGTCCTTGAGATGAACAAAAAGTTGTGCATTTTGTTGCCACAGCCATACATCTCAATAGAGAGGTGTGTTTTTGTGTGTATAAGGCAAAGCGAGTGTGTGTGTACAGTCTGTTTTAGGAGGTGCAGTGAAGAGGCTGCGTGTAAGGATTTTTCAGGGAAAGTTTGGTTCATAATTTGGAGTTTGAGTCATCCGGCTATTAATGAGAAACCAATAAAATCAAACCAGGATTTTTTTCATATACTGTGTGCGGCAAGTGTGTCTCTTTTTTCCCAGGCGGAGGGATATGAGAGGACATCATACAGGTTCTGCAACCTTTGGACTACCGATTCAATTGACCTCATGCACCAGGCTGAAACAGGCCCCCTCATAAGAATCCAATTCCACTTCCTGGCCTACGTGGAGAAAACTGGCCACTGAGCTCTGGGATTGGACGCCCTCTCATGAATAATTAATTGCCACCAACCATCTGAGGCGGAGGTTTCGTAGAGGGGGGGAGTAGGTAACAGGCTGCTGGGGGTATTGGAGGGGGTGCCCTTTTATTTCCAGACAATGCAAACACATTTTCCTGTCTCCCTTGCATTCACCTGCTTGTCTACGAATAAGCAAGTGCACACCTTCTCTATCCATCTGTCCGTCCGTCCGTCCGTCCGTCCGTCCGTCCGTCCGTCCGTCCGTCCGTCCGTCCGTCCATCCATCCATCCATCCATCCCCCACAACCACCCTTCTCCTCTGTGCTGTCATGCTAAGCGATGCCCCCACCTCCCTCCCCTCCCCAGTTGATTAGCGAGCTCTTCAGTAGCCTGTCATGGCGGATGTGCTCCATCAAAGCTGATCGACTCCCCGTTTTTCTAGAAAGATGTCGCGGGTTATCAGCGCGCGCTCAGATCTCCGGCTACGGGAGGAGCGTGACTGGCAGGCCGTCTTTTGAAGACAGTGATTCCTCCACTGATGCCTCCCAGTTGGAAATTTAGAATCGTGTCTGCTAAGACACCATATGCAAAGTAAATTACTGTACGGGGCGAGCCCGACTAAACCCTCCTCTCTCTGAACGTCCAGGCCACTCAGTGCCTCCCAGGCAACCTCACCTTCTTTGCGCTCATCCCTACTTTTCTTCTCATTTGTCTCATTTATGATCATTCGTCTACTTTTAAAATGGACAGAACTGAACAAAACCAGTCAGAGTTAGCTGGCTACTATTTCCCTGAGAATGGAGGAAATTCATTCAACAACCACATTTAATGTGGCTAAATAATTTAGAAATGTAACATTTAAAACATTGTTAGCACATGCGCACCTTATATTTTGATCTTCGGCTGTCTATTGCAATACATTCACTTTCAGTAATTAACATGTGTGCACTAATTGGTTACTGCATCAAACTGCGCCCCTAACAAGCATCTGTCAGGTTATAACTGTTTACTTGTTAGTTTGTGTATTCAACTTATAACTTGCAAAAGTATCTTTCAGTGTGAAGCTCAGTCAAGCCCGAAAACTGACACTCAAGATTTTAAGGATTTTCCTGTGATGTATTGACTCTTGACAAAAAGTGCAAACTTAGCGAGTTAAAACACTAAGCAGACAAATATCGTTCCAAAACGAGAGTGAATCTGGGGTTTGCCTCCTCTTTCAACCCAGTCGAAATAATAAATATTGGCATTTTATGTTTTTGCAAGCAGATGTTGAATTTCTACATTTTTGAACCATAAATATGTCAAATGTGAAAGTTTCTGAACCACTGCAACTTGTTCTCATAGCGTAACTTGATGGCCGCTGCTTTAAACATGCTGAGGACCGCAACGTGTAAACGTGTGATGATTTCAGATAAAAGGGGCCAAGTTTGAATGTTGTGTTTACAAACAGTAAGCAGCAATTCCTGCATATCATGCCTTTAGCATCTACTTGGATAAACTGCCTTCATTTACATACAGTAAGGAATTTAATTTAAAGGGGACACAAATACTGACAAATAAATAAATGGAAGCAAAAGCTTGTGCCTCTGTACAACAGCTCCATTTTCTCCAACTCCTTATTATCATGCAAATGACATTGCTGGTTACAACTGTATGTCTTTGTAGTGGTAAAGTGTTAATTTCAGTTCAAAGGCTGTGGCAGTATTCTACAGGGAGAGATGGAGGGTAAGATGGAGATGGAGATGGAGAAGAGGAGGAGGAGGAGGAGGAGGAGGAGGGGGTGAGCTGAGTGGTTTAGCCTGGCTCAGCCTAGCTCTGACCCTGCTCTTTGTGTTTCTATTGTTTCCATGGCAAAACAGAATTAGAGAGTCTTCTACACAAGGCAAGGTGTGCCCTTAAAATCAAGCAGAAGGCAGACAGCGCTGCTATAGGTTTGAAAATGTCAGCTCCTGGATTTACCTCCTAACTCGTTCCTGAGGAGTTGTCGGGTTCCTCCCTGAGTGTCTCTTCAATGACATCACATGGTGGCTAGAGGAGGGAAATGCGAGTTATGACACAGCGTCTTGGTTACTCAGATTCAGAACTGCTTTAATGACAGATGTTTAACAACACCGACACTGACAAAGATCACAAAAGCCATCTTTATAGTTTTGGGAGCAGCTCAGCGTCTGAAGGAAACAAGACGTACTGAAGATCCCGGTCGACAGGAAAAAATGATTCATACAGCCACAAACGTGCATATAGACAATTCAGCATTTGCACCAAGCCCTCCAGCTCCATCTCCATCTCCATCTCAACCGCAGGGGGACACATCCTGCACGCACATGCACACAAACATCCATGTATGTATGGCTGCAGCCACTGCGACTTCCTCAAATAATGGGGGGCATTGTCATTTCTTTGCAAGCACAAACACCATTAAAATGGTCGACAGCGCTGAGGGGGGCGAAAGAAAAGACAGATAAAGGGCCGAGGAGAGAAAGAAAGCCATTCTGCTCGGATTGGTGCCGTGTACAAGCGGAGAACATGGCTCCTCTTCTAACAGCCGTACACTAGAGCATGTGTGTGTCTTTTTATCGGGGGGGCGTCCACCATACGTGCAGCAGTGCATGTGCGCTTCTGTATGCGTGCTGAATCAAACAGTAGAAGATTCATTGTAGTTCTCAAACAGTGCCATTGTGGGTTTTTCTTGGGTAGCTGTTGTTGCAGGGCCTCCTTCAGTACGTATGCGTTTGTGTGTGGTGGTTGTGTGTGTGTGTGTGTGTGTGTGTGTATGTGGGGGGGGCTCATGGACACTCCTGGAGATGAAGCGCCCACCCTCCCGTCGTGATCCCACCACTGGAGCTGTTTATCCCGTTTAAGGCCCGCCCTTCGCCAGGGGACAGACAGCTCAAACGTGGCTTGTCACAATCCCTTGTCGTCTTAAATGGCTGACAAACATGTGGCTTTTTGTATGGTGGTGCATCACAGAGGTTCCTTGTTGAGGAACCTTCATTTTTTAAAACTTTTATGTAAACGTAGAAAGAACCAGGGAGAACAGGAGCGACTGCTGAGCTGGGTGCGAGGGATGTTAGCGAGACGGAGGTGTAGAAGATAATTCCTCCGGAAAATAAGTTCAGCTGATGAATTAAGAGACCATCGCTATATGATCACTTGTGTTATCATTACCTTATCAAGCGAGGTACCACCGTGGGGGGGGATCTGAATGTGATTTGAGTGGTAATGTTTCAGCTCTCACAGGACAGCCATGCTGAGGACGTGGTTGGTGTAGAAAATGAACAGGGACACCCAAAGACTCGATCCTCTTTCTGGCAAACAGGAGAAGGCAGGGAGAGCTTCAAAATCACTTTTCAGACATCAAATAATTAATTGCTCTCCCCTCTCGCTCCCCCCCGTTCCTCTCCTGGTGTCTGTATGGAAGACACAGCTCCAGTCACTTAAGGAGGGTTAACACCCGTCTAAATTAAATATTAAAAGGTGTCTGTACCTGCTGCTATTGTTGCCCCTTGGAATAAGATATAACCTATTTTTGACAAGTTTTCATCCTCAGCCTTCTGCGGAGAGACGCTTGTCGAAAACCAAATCAGCGAATGGGGGGAGTGGTAGCGGGGCGTAGGGGGGATTGATGAATAATCTAGTTCATATTCCAATGACACCCGCCGCTCAGAGGGAGAGAAAGAAAGGGATGAAGAGAGAGAGAGAGAGAGAGATGGGCAGGTGGAGAAAGAGAGATGGACAGAGGAGGGGGAGATAAAAGCTGGGGGAAAGAGAGGGATGAGTGAAAAAAGGAGAAAAAGAAGGGGAAAAAAGGGAGGAGTGGCAGATGATAGCCGACGTCTGCCAAGGTATCACATGACAGTGCTCCTGTTTAAATAATAAAACAGGACGGGGGCTCTAAACAAATCGTTATCTTCCCACCTCCATGCATCCTGCCTTCCCTCTGCCCCTCCCTCCATTTCCCCGCTTTTAAAAACTTGTTTTAATGCCATTTCTTAATGAACATAATAGCTCGGCGCTAATAATGAAAAGAAAATAAAAACATCTAAAAACGCGGAGGGGCCCCCGAGTTGTCGCCGGCACTCAATTATTTCCTTGTCAAGTGGGTCTGTTTTTAATGAGGCCCTGTGGGACTGACGTCTGTCAGTCAGCCCTGACTTTTTGACACCATTACAACTTCAAATAGAAGCCGCCGCCACGCTGCCTTCCACCGCTCACTCGCTAGCTACTGCTCCGCTCATCTGACAGGCAGGGAGGGAGGGAGGGAGGGAGGGAGGGAGGGGAGGACAGGGAGGAGGAGAAAAGGTGGCAGGAGAGGTAGAGAGAAGGGGGAGCAAGAGGGGATGGGGAGAGATAGAAAGAGAGAGGAGGAGAAGAGAGCACATCGGCACGTAGGTAGGCTGCACACACACACACACACTGTGCACTGGGTGAAAAAACAATCACTGAGGGTCATCACCAGATGAGGTTTGTCAAACTGCCAGGGATTTCACCCCCCCTTCACCCCCTACCTCCATGCTTCCTTCCTTCCTCACTTCCTTCCTTCCATCCTCTCTTGCTTCCTTCCTTTTTTCATTATTCCTCCACTTTAATGATAAGTCTTGGTGGGTCAGCCCCGCATGGGACGGTCAGAGGCACGCTATTTTGTTGGCCATTAATTTGGGGCTTTGAAGCAGACGGCGGCGCTGCGGCTAGTGAGGGCCTGTGAAATGGTGGTGGGTTGGAGGGGGGTTGGGGTGGGTGGGGCAGGGGGGAACACCACCCCGACACCCCCGCGTCTTCGAAAATGAAGACCATGGCCCTGAAACAGAATAGCAAATGTCCTCGCCGGGAACCACCACACCGACCACAGGAGACACTCCAATACTTCTGTGTGTGTGTGTGTGTGTGTGTGTGTCAGCGTTACCTTCATGTATCTCAACTTCTGAAAAATGTCTCCATATAATGCTCATAAATTTAGATTTTTCAAGACCCCCTGAAGAATGGCTTTCCCCTGAAGAATTAAGCAGCAGTAAACTCACGTACACAGATTTTTTTTTCAAACACCTGCAAATGTATCACATCATAAGTCAGCGTACAGATAAACACAGAAACAAGGACTGCATCACAATCTTTAGAACTTGACAAGAAAAATATAGAACAAAAAAGTGCCAGTTCTAAAACAAGTTAGATCCATTTATAAGAACAGAAGAAGGAGAGAAAAAAAAACCTTTATAAGACACAAAACTTGAAATCAACACATTTCAGTTGGTCCTGGTGTGCAGTTTGCATTTTATAGTCTAATCACTGAACACCCAAAAGAAAAAAAACATGTGCTTAATGTTAATTCTGAATACCTTTTAACTTCATAAAATATACAGTTCTAACACGGATACGTTAATTGCATTTATAAATAAATAATAACTTGTATTAAGAGCAAAACACTATACATGATGTAGATTTAAATGTTAGTACATACAGTGTGATGCCTAGAATTTTCCACAATGATTAAGATGTTAAAAAGTCTGCAGGAATGAATGTCTGGGAGGTGCGGGAGGATTGTACCAAATGTGGATATTAAAGCTGGTTATGTTGTGTAGTTTCTGTTCTCTGTATTGTATTTATGTATCGAATGTGCCAAGGCTGGGGTCAGTTTCCATTTGTATTAAAAACATTAAAATAAGTTGATTTTATTTCATTTTTTCAATCTCAAAACTTTGTGGAAATATTCATACAGTCTCTCCTGAGCGTAGCAACTAAAAACAAACAAACCTCTCACCTTGACTGACTGAACTGAAGTTGAACTGACCTCAACCTTTTTTTATGTGCATCCTCTCTTTTCAAGGCTGCGCCACTCGTCTATTTTGGGCTCCGCTGAGCTTTTTAAAGAAGGAGTGTGAACAGCATATCTTATCTGAAGGCACTGTCCTCTGTGCTTTGTATGAGCTACATGAAGAACAGCTGAATCATTTAGTTACAGAAGCTCATACATACTACAGCATGTGTGTCTACTGTTATAACAAACACAGTGTCCATCCATGACTGTCACTCATGCACATGCGAACATACATATTTGTGGACTCTCTTTCTCTCTGTTCCGTATGCATGCACGCACGTACATCCCGAATAACACTTGACCCACCTCCATCACAAGAAAAAACAAATCTA
>NC_081537.1:16180602-16183157 GCF_030273125.1 Centropristis striata
AGGAGAAGAAGGGGAGTGGGGGGTGGGGGGGGTTTCAATTCTATAAAAATTGCATTCATTAAAAGGAGTCTGTATTTGATGGCAAACAACGCTGGATAACTTCAAACCACTTAAATGTTCAAAAGCAAGGAGGAATATGACAGTGCTGCGATTCAAGAACATTTTCTCAGGGGACAGATATTCTAAAAATTACTTCCTTTGACCTCAACTGATTCTCACTAACCTAACAAAAACATGTCTTGAAGTCTAATGTAAAGTAGCTGATCTTATTTGCGGCAACTCAAACCCCTTAAACAGAAGCTTGATGCAAATGTAGTAATCAAAAACTTTTAAGGTTTAAATTCAATCTTGCCACAACTCAACTGAAAAGTGTTGGGAGGGATACTTTAAAAAACATATTTCACTACAGATTATTGAATACATGCTCTAAAATGTAATTTGTAATGTTTTCCAAGTAACTTATTCTAAAAACTTTGGGTGATTTCTAGAATACTTCAAAAATCATCTTGCTGAGCCCATTTGTCTGGGTCTTATATTTGTTTTGGCTGAACATCTCCTCTTGACATTGTCTTGTGCACAGATACAAATAACAAAAAATCTGTTTATGGCAAATGTGTGCTTCTATGAATTTTAGAACACAATAAAACAAAACACCAAAAGGGCAGACCTCAACCAGGGCCATGCAATTTATCCAAAACTTAATGGGGTCTTCCTTGGCCTCACGCTACATCTTTCTACCAAGTTTGATGAAAATCGAGGTGCTAAAGTTTTTTCTGTAATCCTGCTGACAAACTGACAAATGAATCAGACCACAAAACATAACCTCCTAGATAATAAATCAATCCTTTTCAAGTAATCTCCTCTTAAAGACAGTAACTGAATTCAGAATACCACCAATTTAAACTGAAATATTATAAAGTTATTCATTTAAAATATGTACTCCAGTTACTTCTATTATGCTACTCTTCAACCCTTAATATGACAGAAACCATCTGTGGTAAAAACATTTATTTGACGTGTACTTTGAGTTTATGAGTTTGGCCCACGTCCCATCCAATAACATGAGAAGTTTTGGTTTCACTTTTGGGGAACTAGGTCAATGTCCGTTCGTTTTTTATACATTTTTTTATACAGGCTATGGTTAAATCCACAGCGAGCAACAAACGTCACAGATAAACCAGTCATCATAACCTCACACTTTATATAGTGCTCGCAGTAATCTCCAAGTGAAACTTCAAGATCTTGTGAAGGTTATTGAACCAAGGGTCACCTTTGACCAGAGGATCTGTAGGCACACACACACACCACACACACACACACACACACTAAAGAAAGCTGAGAAATAATAGTCACTCATGACAACTGGTGTTCTATAAAAAGAAGAAAAGAAACCTCCCAGGGGACAGATAATTTTTCATAACTCCTACTGGACAACTCATCTGCATGCTGTCACTTGTAGATTTAATCTACAGATTTATGTTCTGCCATCCCAGCAAAGCATTTGCCGACGAACTCACTAGTTAAATGAGCTTCTACAGTAAAAGTCATTTTAGTGTCTGTTTAAAATTCCTCAGGCAACGAAGGCAGCTAGAATAAAAACTTACCGCCCTACATCCAAAACCCCCAAATATGAAATAAAAAAATCCCCAAAATTGGGAGGTAGAGAGAGTGAAGAAACATGGTTTTTCCTCTGCCGTATGGTTGATCCCATCCTGACACGTGGCCAGACAGAACAGAACTTATCAAACCGGATCCATCCTCCAGCTTTGACACTTGACATAGGTGGGAGGGTGGGGTGAAGGTGTGTGTGTGTGTGTGTGTGTGTGTGTGTGATGTGGGGAGGGGAAGGTTTGGGGATGTGAGTGAGTGATGCACACAGCGCACGTACAAGGGTGCAAGAGAACGTACATGCTGACACAACATATACACACTCCTACACACACCAAGCTTTGAGAAGCCTATAGCTTTACCCTTCTTGCTACTATATGGTCCTATGATCCCCCAAGTATTTTCCCCAGTTTCTGCCCCCCCACTCCAAAATAACAAAAAAAAAACCAACCCCTCATAATGTAGGCAGACCAACAGTAACTGTAACTGAGACGCCACGCAATAACAGCACATGATACTGGTCGTTCTATTGGCTCCTGATGTTCCTTCATCGCAGGCAGCCAGTCAGCTAACACACTTACTTGGACGGAAATACACAGAACATACAGCACTAATGTTCGGGAGACAGAGAGAGAGTCGAAATGATGAGTGCAAAGGAGAGCAAAAAATAAAGCCAGCAGGAAGGACGGAAAATGGACAATAAAGCTAGTTGAGAGTGAAAAACAAGTGAGAAAAAGAGTGGAGAGACAGAAAATAGAGAGGTGGAGTGAGGAAAGAAAGGACAGAGAGAAAAGAACAGAGCAGAGACGAGAGAGAAGTCACGATTTATCCGTCCCGGGTAGGCAGAGCTGGAGGAAGAGGCTCCTCGGAGACAGATGAAAATAATGAGGACTTTTCTGTCAGGAAAGATTTACAAAATCGTACCAGTGTTATTAAAATTTAAAATC
>NC_081537.1:19183257-19338257 GCF_030273125.1 Centropristis striata
GATGTGTATTTAAAAAAAATAATAATATTTTGGTTAATATTTGTAATATCAGTATTTCTCTAAAATGGCATTTGCACCTAATATAGAAAAAAAGCCTGTTAAATAATACCATACATCTCTGGATTAATTATTATTTATTTATTTTTTACAGTGTATTGGATTCATAGAAGTTGCACATAACAGGCCTAATTGCACAGAAATGATGTCTGAGCTCCACGTGAAATCATGAGCCTGCAGAGAGAAAGATCATCAGAACAAATGAATGACACAGTATGTGTCAAGTGATAAACAAAACCTGGGTGCATGTTTTGCTTCGGCTGGGAGGCGGTGCTCTGTGACATTTAATACTGACGAAACTGAAGGATTTGACGTAGGCGGCACCTGGACGCATGATGCGCACGCGGCACCGGGTTTCGGCTTTATAAGCGCAGTGAGCACCGGGGACAGCATCAGCCTGCCAGACCTGCAGAGAACCTGAACCTCCAAGATCCGTCTCATCCTTCTCATCTCTCCGCCTCCATCCAGAGTCAGAAATCTCTTCGACATGAACGGCCACTGCAACTTAAAGGTCAACGACACCGCGGAGGAGTTCCTCTGCAACAACAAGGGCTTCAGCGAGCTCATCATCGACTCCAAGAAGTCTGTCGTGCACCGCAAGCACGAGACGTCCCGCAAGGAGGCCGAGGACAAGTCCCGCTTACCTGCGCTGGAGGCCGCCTACACCAGCATCCTCCGGGAGCTCGGGGAGGACACGGACCGGCAGGGGCTGCTGCGCACGCCGCTGCGCGCCGCCAAGGCTATGCAGTTCCTCACCAAGGGCTACCACGAGACCATCGACGGTGAGTCAACAGGTTAATCTCTCCGGATGATGCTTTTAATGTAATATGCCCCTTAAAAACAACCAAGCGATGCAGTTTTAACCGTGCTGATTCAACTTTTTATAGTTTGTGATGGTGAAATTTGCATTGGATTGCATTGTTATTTAAACGCATTTCAATGTTAATTCAATATAAATTGGGGGGAAAAGTCATGCAAGTAAAAGTAATGAGAATCTAAGACGTCAAATAATGAAAGTTAAATTAAAGGGTTAAAGTAAAACAAATAAAATAAAACTTTCTGTAGACAGTTTTTGCAATTTAATGTTTGTAATACATAATGCAAAGTAATACAGTTATGCAAAAAAAAAGTATTAGACCCCGCTTTTTCTTCAATTTGTTCTTCATTTGAATGCATGGTACAACTAAATGTACATTTGTTTGGACAAATATATTTATAACAACAAAAATAGCTCACACAATCCCATGGTTTTCTTTATAATAACCAAAATCACTATCAAGAAAACAATGGAAAATGTCTAGATATCAACTCTTAAATGAAACTCTTACGAGCTATTTCTGTTGTTATCATTATATTTGTCAAAACAAATGTACCTTTAGTTGTACCTGGAATGAAAAAGGAAGAATGAATTGAAGAAAACAAGGGTGGTCTAATATTTTTTTTCTATGACTGTATACTGTATCATATGATCTAAATCCCTTTAAGAGTGTGATTGTTTTTCACAGCAGAAATGCCAAAACAGTTCAGTTTTGTTCACAATTGATTGTGAATTGTGTGTTTGTGCCCCCAGACATCTTAAACAACGCCATATTCGATGAAGACCACGATGAGATGGTGATTGTGAAGAACATAGACATGTTTTCACTGTGTGAACATCACCTGGTGCCATTTTTTGGAAAGGTAAGACTGAATGTGTTTGTGGGGACATTTTAGGACAACTGGTGGCAGTTTGGAGCCCAAATTAAATGTTTAAAGGTTCCTTGCTTGCAGCATTGTCGAGAATCGTCTAACCAAACACTAAACACTGCCCTACCTTATGTTGTGCTGGAAATTTCTCAATTTGCTTATATGTCTGGAATTAATTTCCAATATGATTACAGCTGATGACCTATTTGTCTCATTCTCATATAAATCATGACTAAACACAACATCCTGTCCTGAGGAAGGCAGTAGAGCTGTGTTACATCTTGTGAATTCCCGCAAATATTGACAAATCAGCGTGCATGCTGGTTGTAAAAAAAAAAAAAAAAGCACTGCCAATAAGAATACTGTGAAAACAAGCTAGCAAGAAAGATTACTTTCTCACAGAACGTTTTCTTTATTTTACTGTTGAAATGCTGTCTGGACATTATAACAACATGTCACTCAGGGATAGGCAAGTAAATGCTGCCAAATTGACATTTGAGAATTGGGTTATAGTGATGGTATTTGCTAAAAATTAAGACTTTTATTGGCCCACCACACAACACGACATGTTCGAAACAGATTACAACTCTTCCTATGATTAGAGTTTTGCTGTTGTTTGTATTTAAGCCTACTTCAGATTCCGTCTGCAACCATCTGTGACACTCGAGTGACGTGTTTTGATAAGAGGTCTATCGTACAAAGTGTTCAGGAGATATGACCTTTTTTTGTAATGGCTCTGCCCGCTGCATTTTAGCTAACTTTGAGAGCCAGCGATAGCAAAACTGTGCAGTAAATCAAAAATCTGAAAAAGTACATATTTTTGGCTTGGTCCAGAGATGTTCTGGAACAAATTTGGTGACAATTGCTCAAAATTTGTAGTTGTGGAAAAACTCATTTGAACACAATTCCAATATGATGAAAAACAGATCTAGACGCAAATATGGGTAGATTTGAATTTTGTTTCTGAAACTGACCATTCAAAAGTTTGTTTTTATAGTGGCACAGACTGGTCAAATTGCACCATATGTGAAGGAAACATACATACTCACTCACACACACAGATTTGGTAATTTGATTTGATGCACGTGAAGTGTTCCTGGAGTATTTGGTAGATTTCACGTGTGTTTCTAGGCACTGCTCTGGTTGTGTGACCTCTGTTCTGACTGCCTGTCATCTCTCTCCAGGTTCACATCGGGTATATTCCCAACAAAAAAGTGGTGGGACTGAGCAAGCTGGCAAGGTAACACACACACACACACACACACACACACACTCTCTACCCTCCTGCTGCCACTGTGGCTGTATGTTTAGTGTTAGAGCCGGCTGGCTGCGTTCTTCTGTTATTTCAGCGCATTGACCTGGAGGATTAAGTCTAAGCCCAGTGGCCATCATCTAGTCCTCTCATCAAGCACACTCACATTCACAAGTCTGAACTCTATCCGCTCTCGAGCCATGAGAAAATCCCTCCAGACCTGTGGGAATCAGTAGTTATTATCACAGCCTCTCTCTCTGTCTGTCTGTCTGGCTGGCTCCTTCTTTCACCCTTTCCTAAAATATCACACCATCTCTGAACACACAGAACCAGAATAACAGTAACAGAGTCACTGGGTTTATTGGACAAGTTGCTGCTGTTGAATCTTATGCGACAGATTCAAAGAGTTCTGTACGGTGAATCATTCACAGACGAAGGGAATGTACAGTTGGAAGGCCTGAGTGGAGGCCAGGGGTCAGGGACTGATGCCACTCTGTGTTTATCAAAAGATTAATCATTGTTATGTTATGCCTGATCTTTAATCAGTCCTCTGGCTTTTGTAGGATTGTGGAGATCTACAGTCGGAGGCTTCAGGGTAAGACAATTATGCAATATTAATATGATTTGCATGAAATCACTGCACCTTTCTTCTAGTTTACCCAAGAATTTTAATGCAATCTTTTTTTTTATTATGTGTCTAATTTTTTTGTTTTATTTCAGTTCAAGAGCGTCTTACTAAGCAGATTGCAGTGGGAATATCAGAGGCTCTGCAGCCAAAAGGTGTAGCTGTGGTTATTGAAGCAGCGTAAGTACACACACACACACACACACACACACACACACACAAACGCACGCCTTTCATCATCATCTGTATGATTTAAAGCACTACTACCTCACTGACATATTTTAAAAAAAGGTCTCCGTAAAGTGACAGTCTGGTTCCCCTTTACAGGAATACATCATCCTTAAAATGATTAGAAATTTGTCTATTAAGTACTCACTGTCTAGTACCTTTTATTTTTGAATAAATCTGGCAAAAAAATACTATCTGGGATGTCCCTGCCAGTCTTGATGAGTAGTGCACATGCAGATAATAAGATTTTGCAAAAATGCACATACTTGGGAAGTAGACCGGATAAACGAAACTTGGATTACACTGTATGAGTTGTGCAAGAGTTTAAAAATAATCTTTTTTTTACACTGTAAGAAATGGTTGTAGAAATTACAGTAAAACACTGTCAATCTGCATCAGAAATAGGGCGTAAAACCAAAACTTGAATATCACCATATTAGATGCTTTTAATTACCATAAGGAATAGTACAAAACTTTTAAACGGTAGAAACACACAGTTTTTATCATGTAAAATTAAAGGAGAAATACCATAATGTCACAAGGGCACAATTACACAAAAAATAAAGGGACTACTCAAACTAGATTACAGTTTTTGCTGATATTTACATTTAAATTTACTGTATAAAACCCACTCACTGTATTTTTTACGGTGAAGTTCTGGCAACCACAGCTGCTGGTATTTTACCCTAAATTAAACAGATTTTTTTTTACAGTGTATAGTTTTGCATTTGTAAAACCTGGTCACCATTTACTTCAATTCATCAAGGATTTGCTATGTTTCCCAATTTTCTGTTCCCTGTGGAGGCATGCTAGAAAAACAATTTTTCTTCATGAATAAATGATAAGAAATGGTCATTTTAATGGTGAAGTATCCCTGTAAACACCTGTTCGTTAGGGTTAAATATTTTCTTCATGTTAAAAGCTGCAGCTGCAACCCTGCTGTGTGTTACAGGCACATGTGTATGGTGATGCGTGGTGTCCAGAAGATGAACAGCCGCACAGTGACGAGCACTATGCTGGGAGTTTACCTGGAGGACCCCAAAACCCGGGAGGAGTTTCTGGCTCTTTCACAAAGCAACTAACTCCCATCATTCACACCCCAGGGCCTCTGTATTACAGTAGCACACAGAAAGCTCCAGAATAACAGCAGATCTGCATCAGACTTTTGGGGAAAAACGACAAACCAATTGCAGGAAATGTAAATCTGCTGTTTGATGCAGAATCCAACAAACTCTGGAGCTCACCTCAACACACTCAACGCCTGAATCCATCACTGTGAACACAATAGGACATATAATGCTCACATTCTGGGTGCCTTTGGTAGATATTTTACAGTCTTACAATATTGCAATATTATTGTTATCAAGTATGAAACCTGATGTTGTAACATGTCAACACTAATAAGATTCTCACCGTTTTATGTTATGGGAATTGTATTGGTGCTTATGCAAAGTGGTACTTACTGCTTTATTTTCCTATTTAGGATTCACTGATAATTTAATAATTTAAATGATCAATGTGTCATTTATAGATGCATTTATAAAGTCTTTGTAATATATGACATTTCTAAGATAAAAAATTATTATATCTGAAGTCCAAAGAGTAGAGTAAAATGATGTGCTAAATATGATTTTGGTTTGTATCAATGACATTGTAGCATTTATTTTAAAATGTTTTTGCCTAAATAAAATGATAGAAACATCATGAAAGTTGCCGGCTTTACTTCAGTGTGTTATGTTTGTTTCATTATAAAAGACATTGTAAAAGAAACTCTGTTTCATACTACATACTCTATTTAGCTTTACAATGTTTCTCATCTTAGTTTAGTGTATCTAATCTGCATATTTGGCACAAAATGGTAAAGTACATTGATTTCTTGTATACAAACTGCTGATTTCATTTTAAAAGTGTTTTTAAGTGGGGTAAAGGCTACATAGTGTAGTGGTTAGAACTTTTTCAGTACTCCTGTGTGGAGTTTGTATGTTCTCTGTCCCAAAACATGCAGCTTAGGTTCAATTAGTGACTCTAAATTGTCCTAAATTGAATGGTTCTCTGTCTGCCCTGTGATAGTCAGGCAAGCTGTCCAGGTGTCACCCAATGTCAGCTGGGACCTGAGTTTGGACAACTGGTTGAGGATAGTGAATGACTGTATAAGGTTCCTATCCATAGTCAGTGTATTACCTACAGTAGATGGTGGTCAGCACCCTGACAGTTTGCAGAAGCAGGCAGGAGTACGGTCATCGAAGCTTGGGTTGTCCGGTTGCCCCAGTCTTGTGAATGCGATAACTCAGGAACACCTTGAGGGAATTTCTTCAAACTTGGCACAAATGTGACCACTGAGCCTTGAAAATGAACTGATTGAGTTTGGAGGACAAAGGTTGTGTGGATGGTGCCTTAATCGGTTAGTTTGTTTTGTGTCTCCCATGCTGGCACTCCTCCCTGCTTTTCCAAACTGGGGGCATGCCAACCACAATCTATTGTAAGTAATACACTGACTATGGATAAGAATACATACATACATCATTCATCCAAACTTCTATAAATCAGATTATCCCTTTATGTTAAGCCCCAATACTTTGCATCTGTATCTGACAACACAAATAACAAAATTGAGGGCTCTAGGTTTGACTGAATAACAGAATAACAGGAGCAGAGGGGCAGTGATATATCAAGCAGATTAAATCTATAATTATACAGGGTGTCCATAAAGTCTCTTTAAAATATAAAAAAGAATAATTACAAAGGCAATTGATGAGATATGTTAATCAGATTTGTTGTATGTACTCAGTGGTTATCAAGGTTTTTCATCACATTGCATCTGTGTATTTCAGGTACCCTATTGATGAAATAGGTAGTGGTAAATGACCCCCTAGAAAAATGGCTACTCCTCAAGAGAAGGTACAATGTGTATCATGTTTTTTTCTTCTTTTTTTTTTTAACAAAAACGAGTACTGTCTTGACGTGCTTCTTGCAACTAATGGTGCCCATGTAGAGGTGTGTTAAATGAGGCAAACAAACTTCAACATCTACTCCCCATTTTATAATAATTTTCACTTATTTTTCCCTTAATATTATTTTGTAATATATTTTTGAAGTTGTAAAGAGACTTTATGGACACCCTGTATAACCAGTTGTGATTGTAGACATTGTAACCACAGTAGACCGTTTCTTAAAGTTTGATCTCTTACTTAAGCAGGTTACTATGACTCTTTTGCTACATCCTTACATTAATCTACTGTATGTTACGTGTAAGCTAGAGACTGATGACGTTTTATTGTGCTGTGGTAAAACAGGATAAATCAATAATGAGACATGAGCACATGTGGTTGATGGCCTGAGGGAGAGCAAGGCCTTTAAATATCAAAGGAGGAGCCTGTCGTCAGCCAACCTGTGAACTATAACCTTTTATCTCTGACAGCAATGGAGACGAGGGGGGTCACGACTGTCAGCGCAGCGTGCAGTTTCCAAATATGATTATGTCAGAGTAAATGAATTATTTCAGGCATACACGACAAATATTGGTATGTTGTGCGTAAGAGGCTTAAATTGGACCTTTTACAGCTTCAGGCAGATGTAGAAAAAAAAAATCTAGTCATATGAACTTCATATTGAATGATTTAATTAACTCAAGAATGCAACACTTGATATATTACATACAAAAATCAACTTCTTAAAAAGCAAAGAATCAAATCCTCAGCATTGAATTTAAAATATACAAAAAATCTTGACTTGAGAAACAGGTAATGACCGGTGGTGTATTTGAATACAACAGTGCTTCCCTGTGTACGGCCGCTGTAATAGTTCAAGCAGCATTATAGGATATTTTCTGTTAGGAGGGCAAACTTAGCTTCAAATCTCTCTCTTTCACAAAGGTGGGAAAATAACACAAAGGAGTTATAGTTGTGTGGTGAGAGGGACATTGTGGAAATAATACAAAACAATGTGACAAATATACAGTCTCATCCTCACATCTGTTATTTACTCTCTGATCTGCACACTGTCACACAGATGTCTGCTTGTAGTTCTTGGTGTCCAAAACCTTCTTTCCGCACATTGCACAGATTCCTGGAGATAAAAAAGGAAGAAGATATGAGAAACACTGTTAAGAAATATAAAATCCAGAGCTTTCAATTTAAAGCGACTGCAGCCAAACAGCCAACTACTCTCTTACAACCCCGATTCCAAAATGCATAAAATGTAAACGTAAACCTATTTAACATGCTAAAATATATTTTCTCCAATGTGCAATATCTGTAAAATGCAAAGTACTTTCAGGAAAACAAACAAACACTAAAATTATATTTAAATAATAAATGCCAAATAACAGAAATGTATGTACAGAATGTATGTATACATCTTATTTTTTAAAATATTCTTTGTTCTGTCTTCTATATCTATGTGTCTGTATCTTGAGCTGCTGTGACAACTTAATTTCTCCACTGTGGAAAAAAATAAAGTCATATCTTATCGTAAATAAAACTAGAATACATCAAATTTAGATTGTAAGCAAGTTGACCACAGGCTCCCATTGGCTTTTATTCATGTTACTCAAGCGAGTCGTGCCAGTGTAAACAATGCTGCCATTAATGTTCCTGTATGTCACAGATACACAGAAAATCCAAATGCCGTAATGTCTGGATTAATAATATCATCATCATGGAGTCCAGTGTGAGTGACTTGATACCTTTCTTATAAGCGCATCCCTGACAGTAATGTGATCCAGACTGATGAACTGAGCTCTTGCAGATCCTGCAGGTAGCAAAGCCTGTCTTGCTGTATGGGTCAAACCTGAGAGGAAGATGCATTATGGACACATAATTAGAGATGGACAAATATGTGTTTTAGTCATATTAATAGCTTAGGTTTTGGGAACAAATGGACATTAAAAAGTATTGAGGGTGAGTCAATAGAAAACGACAGAAGTCAGGCTTTAGTGAGCTACTCACCTGGCTTTCTTTGAAGTCAGGAACTTGTTTTCATTTAGCTTACGCCCACCACCCTCTGAGTGAACAAAGCAGAAGGAATTTAGTTAAACATCATCATCTAAGTGACATTACAATGTCGTATGTGACAATTAAAGAAAAAGAGGAATGAGAAATACTATAAAAGATGTCTAAATTAGTCTGTTTCTATAGCCAAAGTTATTACCATTAGAAATTAAAAAAGCAAAAATTTAGTAATTTAAAAGTTTTCATGTGTACACTGAGTGTGTTTAGACCATTTGTGCTCTGTGTGATAGCATGAATACACTGTGCACATGTTGACTGGAGAGCAGCCAGAGCTAACCCAATCAAACAAACAAAAGGGTCATGCTCAGCATTTAGACACACAAACAATTTTAATAGGGGTTGTACAATGCTGATAACTTTCGTTCCGTTCAAAATAATGATACCAAATAGAATTGGGACCTTGTGAATCAGATTATTTGACTTGGGAAATCAGAGGCCTAATGGAATAATCTCTAATAAAGCCGAAAGACGTCCAAAAGCAAAGTGGCCTGAGAAGATGGAATCTCAGTAAATGGCAGCCTGATTTACACTATTAACCCTCTGTAAAGTATTGTTTCTTTAATAAATCGCCCAAAAAGCTGTTTACTGTAAAAAAAGAAAGAAGCAAAAATAGGCGTTATTAACTTTCTCACAGTCTTTCAACGGATCATAGGTTACAAAAGTTTTTACTACAAAAAGTAACCGAAGCAAGGCCTAAAATGATTGATAAATTCAACTTTTTTATTTTTTTTTAATGATGTATGGCATTATAACTATGTTATAATAAACAAAAATACATTATTTAGTTTCTTGCCATGATTGTGCTGATTCCATACAAGTGCATGACTTACATATTACAGTGAAAAACAAGGCCATGGTGAGCCCTGAAACGGCGTGATGTTTAGGGGGTTAAGGGAGCTTGTTAAAAACATTAAATTCTGCTCCTCAGTGAAACTGCGAAGCCATGATTGAATTTGCTGAGACAAACGGTCATGTGACAAATATTCATTGAAAGTAAAAACAGCAGGCTGTTTACACAGAGCAAAGTAGAAAGGACAGGAGAGGTTATGAGTAGAGGTTATAAAAATCAAAATAGTTCAATATGTATAGCATATGGAGACCCATTTTGTATACCATATTTGTGACATTTGTTGACACTTGGAAAAGTGTGGTATATATAAATTCCATTTTAGCCCAATATTTAAAAATCTTTTTGAGAGAAATTTAACTTGAGTTTTTTCTTTTTTTTAAATGATATATGGCATTATAACTATGTTATACTATACAAAATAAATGTTTTAGTTTCTTGCACACATCTAGCCATGATTGTGCTGATTCCATAGAAGTAAATGACTTACATATCGTCACCCTGTTAAAATAATTGCCTAACTCATTTTTTCAGGTTTTGCAGGAAACAAAAAAATAACCAAAAGTGTAACATATGACATTTATTGATCATTTCACACAAAAAGGATGTAACAAAGGATGGCTATTGGCAAAGTAATAACACTGTGTGTAAATTATGTAACTTAAGAGAAATAAATGACTTAGGCAATTTTTTGAACATGCCTTTGTGACTTAAGCAAGATATGGTAACACTTTATTTTGAATGTGTCTACATAAGAGTCACACAAGCCTGTCAGAAACATGACATGACAAGTATCATGAGCATTAATGTTACTTCAGAGTGTCATTAATGTTCATGACACATCCCATGTCATGTTTATGACACGCTCATGTCACTCTTATGTAGACACCTTAGAGTAAAGTGTTACCATTATTAGTGTCAACAATAAAACACTGATAAATTAAACTGATAACTAAACAATCTCCCTCTAGCTCTTCTTTGCTGGGTTCTTATCTGATGCCTATGAATGTGGCAAATTGTCAAAGAAGTGATGATCTTAAAGGGGTAAAATCACATGATCTGATCAACTGAGGATGTAGGCGATTTTACCATAGGTGGCCGGCGTCATGAGGAGATGATTTAGGCAAAAAACAACAACAATTTTGACAAAAATTACTTAGGCGATTATTTTAACAGTGTGACGATATGTAGGCTTTTCCACTTGGCTATTGTGTGGTTATTCAGCCCGACTGTGATATAATTTTACATCCTACAACTTGACCTCAATGTAGACATTCATATGAAATGTGCCCAGCCGCAATATTAACCAACAAAACCAAAAGTGACTGAATCTGAGTCCTCAGTTTACCTGTTGTATTCCGAGCTCCATCCTTCCAGGTGTCAGGTGTGATCACTTTGCCGAGCTTCTTCTCGCCTGAAATCACAAGTAACATATAATTTGTTGAGCAAATAACACAATAATTAAACCAATAAAGGTAAAACGGGCAGGTTGGGCGATTATAAACAAATACAACGTTGAGGATAGTTTGTTAGCAGTAGCGTTAGCTTTCGAAGAATCTCCTTTCTTCGCTAAAAATAAAAGTTAGATTTGAAGATAGAAAGCATCTGATTAGGGTGATACTCACACTTTTCACAAACCATCGTTCCTCTGTGTTTGTTATAAGAATTTTAGAGGTGATCAGATATAAAAACGTTAGCTAAACCTTAGCTCAGTTAATGTTTGTAAACTTCCGGTCATTTCTTCCGTTTCCTCGATTTGCAACAAATTGTTTGGTCAAAACTGTGACAGTCTTACATTTCATTGGCTGATACTGCTGTCCGTCACAAGAGGTCCCAGTAAACCATTACTGACCGTGTGTGATTGGTTAAGAGCGGTTGTTACGTCTGTAAGATAACCAGCAAAATAAAACTTCCTGTTTATTATTTTTTTCCTTCAAAATAAAATTCCGCTGTAGGTTGCTGGTGTCCTCGTACGGGTCACATTCTAGATGTAAACAATATTTAAGAGAATTGTTTTCTGCATTGAGTACGTTCCTGATTATACTTACATAGTTTTACTTAACATTTCCAATGCATGACTTGTAAAAAAAATATTTTTTACAGTGTGGTATTAGTACTTTTACTCATGTAAAGGATCTGTATATTTCTTCCACCACTGCCTAATACGTTTAGATAGTGTAAGATATTATAAATAATGTTCTGTTTTATTTCAGTTCATACTGAAGTTGCATTTAACAGTAAAATGTACATAAAGTAGGCAAGTAAAATTACTTGTTATGCACTGAGATTGTTAAATATATATTATTGGATAATTATTTTGATGCTTTTATGTAAGCAGCATTTTACTGTTGTCAAGATAGGGCTGATTTTAACTACTTAATATACAGTTATGTGGTTTAATCATAGCCTGTATAAATATAATATGTTTCATTAATAAAAATACATTTTAAATTGATGATGTTTTCATATTAAAATAAGTAAGAAATATAAAGCTGCACCCATTTCCCATTTTTAACAGTGGTGGAAGAAGTATTTTTTCATTGCCTTAAGTGTTATAGTGTGGTCACGGTACCAAATATGAAATTAGACTGCCACCACAGTGCCACCTCGGCCCGATCAATAAAACCTTAAAGGATTATCCTCAGGAGGACATTGACAATAATTGTACCAAGTGTTAGAAAAATTGCATGAGGAAACCCTGAAAATTGAATAATCTGATTCCAACAAAAATAATTTTAAAAATCCTCACCAATTATTTCTGCGCAGTCGTTGATGGGGAATGATGAGCAGCAGACTATTAGAATATTCAAATTATTCTAACACAAGTTTTGTATAATAATGCACAAACTATCCCTTTAATCCTCATACAGTGTCTGAAGGAGGACTCTTAACTGATATGTATAAGTTAGAATAGGCAGGTAGCAATGGTGGAAAGTAACTATGTACATTTACTCAAGTAGTGGACTTAAAGTACAATTTTGAGGTACTTTTATGTACATTTTATGTAACTTTATACTTCTACTCCACTACATTTTGAGGCAAATATTGTACTTTTTACTCCTCTACATTTAGCTGACAGCTTTAATCACTTTTCAGGTCAAGATTTAAAATGAAAAACATGATACATTTAAAATTATTACCCATTTGTATAAATTAAGCCACTTAAAAGTTTATTAGGTAGTTAAAATGAGCTGAGTGGAGTCATTTCACAGTGTGGTATTAGTACTTTTTACTGAAGTAAATGATCTGAATACTTCTTCCACCACTGTCCTTTTTACTTCTTTACTTTTAAATTTTTTAAATTTTTTAAATTTTTTAAATTTTTTAAATTTTTTAAATTTTTTAATATATATATATATTTTTTTAAATATATTTTTTATTTTTATTTTATTTTATTTTTTCATTTTTTTTCCTGCGGCTCTGCGCATGCGCGGCCCCGGTGCGCTACTGCGCATGTGCGGCTCTGGTGCGCTACTGCGCATGTGCGGCCCCGGTACCCTACTGCGCATGTGCGGCCCCGTTGCGCTACTGCGCATGTGCGGCCCCGGTGCCCTACTGCGCATGTGCGGCCCCGGTGCCCTACTGCGCATGTGCGGCCTCGGTGCCCTACTGCGCATGTGCGGCCCCGGTGCGTTACTGCGCATGTGCGGCTCTGGTGCGCTACTGCGCATGCGTGGCTTCCGCACATGCGCAGAAGCGAATCGGGGACGCGCATGCGCAGAAGTGCACTGGGGCCGCGCATGCGCAGAAGCGAAGAAAAAAAATAATTAAAAAAATAATTAAAAATAATAAAATAAAAAATATAAAATATTTTTTAAATTTTTTTAAAAAATTAAAAATTTAAAAAATTAAATTTTTTTTAAAAATAATTAAAAAAAATAAAAATAATAAAAAATTAAAAAAATAAATAAAAATGAAATTCATTATCATTATCATGTTTTTTTTAAATCTTTTTATCTATGTTATTTACTTTATTTGTACCCAGAGGTAGAGTCCTCATACACACACACAAAAGAGGCACATATCACACATCATTCAACTTAAGACAGTGGGAGTTAAGAAATGGCAAGTTAAATAAAATTTAAAAAAAATTAAAATAAAAAATTATTAAAAGTTCTTACAGGTCCAGACTATACTTAGATATTGATGTGAACTAAAATACGAATAGCAAAAAAAAAAGAAGACAGAAAAATAAACAAAATAAAACAGCAAAATAAAATGAAACTTGTTTAGGCTGTAAAAACGTAGATAAAGGTTAAAATGTATATATAGAAATAGTAAATACATACATAAAAGCAACAATAAATAAACACCTGTGCAAAGCACAGCAGGGACAAAACTGTTTTTGTGTCTGTTTGTTCTAAACCTAGGGATTGTAAACCTACACCCAGAGGGGAGGAGCTGAAACTCTATGTGCAATGGATGGGAACTGTCATTTAAAATTGAACCAGTAATGCGCTGTAATTGTTTTGTGTACAAGGTCTCCACGTTGAGCTGTGGCTCACCAATCAGTCTGCTAGACCACTTTACTATTTGGTTGACTGAGTTTTTATTTTTCAATGAGAGGTTGCCGTCGGGGTGTGTGCGTTACAGGGGCCAGTCTACACCACCCCTATGAATTTGGTTCCCTTACTTAAGTAAAAGTACTAATATCCAACAGGAAAAATGTGTTATTATTTTAATTTGATCATGTCACCTAAAAAAAATGCTCTTCTTCTTTAAATGCACTAATTGTAAGTCGCTTTGGACAAAAGCGTCAGCTAAATGACATGTAATGTAATGTTAAATCTCCGACTGAAAAGTAACTAAATATATACAGTATAAATATATAGTCCAAATATATTATTGGATTATTATTATTGATGCATTTATGTAAGCAGCATTTTACGATGGCAAAGGTAGGACTAATTTTAACTACTTATGGACGTTTATGTAGTTTAATAAATAAGAATACATTAAATGTGTCATGTTTTTCATGTTAAATCTCAACCTGAAAAGTAACGAAAGCTGGTAGCTAACTGTAGTGGAGTAAAAATACAATAATTCCCTCTTAAAATATAATGGACTAGAAGTTAAGTTACATAAATATAGTACATCAAAGTACAACAAAATTGTACTTGAGTAAAATGTACTTAGTTACCCTTGATTTTTTTTCAAGGGTACCATTTGGCTTTTATTGTGAAGCCAAAGCGGAAGTCGTTGTCAACCATGTTTACGGAAGGCAGGTCAATAACTCATCCATAGATTTAACCTGCTCTGTAGTTCTGCTGCTAAATTAACATTTAAACGTGTTTTTTTATTTTAGTTGTGTGTTTTATTTTAGTCCCCTGTTGTAGATAGTTACATTGGTCATCATGTGGGACCATGAGATTAGAGCCATGGCGTCCACTCACGCCATCCTCGCCGCCTCGGTGTTCATGGCCACCGTGCTACCTGCGGCGCTGGTGCCGGGCTTCTCGGTGTACGGGACTCACCTGCTGTGGCTCTACTCGGTGTCCGGGGCGGTCACCGCGGTCAGCGTGGCCGTCTTCTGGCTGCTCGGCATCACACCCCCCACCAAGAAGCACACAGTGGGATACAAGGTGCGGAATCACTTTCTCTGTGAAAAATACTAGTGGTGAAATGTAACTAAGTACATTTACACTAGTACAGTCAGTGGCGGAAAAAGTATTCTGATCCTTTACTTAAGTAAAAGTACTTGTAGCACACTGTAATATATGTCGATTGTCAATATATAAGATATATTGACAATGTTTTATTTACAGTAATAACTTCATTTATATATGATATGTAGACAAGCTGAGAAAGCCAGTTGAAAGTGCAATCATAAGAGCTTTCACAGTGTGCCATTTATGTTTCTAGACCATTTTTGAATTGTGAATTTTCTTTCTACAATGAAAACTATTACTATTATTAATTGAAATGCACATAGACTTTTTTGTAGTTTTAAATATTTATTTTTTTCTGCTGTTTTTGTGGGTATAAATGGTAAAAAAAAAAAAAAAAAAGAAGGTACATTTCCATAGACACCTTTGTCTTTTGATTGTATTTTGGGTTCCTGGCAGCTTCATACTTTGTTGTGATTGACATGAATGTGATGTAAGGACAGACTGAAAGATGCTAAACAGAGACAGAAATTAATGCATAGCAAGTTGATTAGAATAAAGTGATTAGTTGAATAAAGTTGATTAGAATTTACATTAAAATGTACCTTAAATTTGTACTTAAGTACAGTACTTGAGTAAATGTACTTGGTTACATTTCACCGCTGACTACAATTTTGGGCTAACGTATACTTTACTTGAGTATTTCCTTTTAGGTAACTTTAAACTTCTACTTCACTACATTTTAGAGGTAAATATTGTACTTTTTATTCCACAACATTTAGCTGCCAGCTTTACTTACTTTTCAGGTCCAGATTTAACATGAAAAGATAATATAATGTTTAGATAATTAAAATGCATTAAATGTATCATACATTTAATGCATTCTTATTATTGAAACCACATAAAAGTATATTAAGTAGTTAAAATTAGCTCTACCTTTACCACAGTAAATATATAAATAATTATTATTATTTATATTTTATCACAGTAAAATGCTGCTTACATAAATTAATCAATAGTAATAATCCAATAATATAGGCTATTTGGAATTTATAGAACGATCCATTACGTATGTTTCTCTATATTAATGTATCTTTTTTGTTAATGTTGAGGCATTGTCTGTAAGCTGAACAAACCTATAAAATAGTGGAAAAAGTGTTAAGAAAAGTCATTTTTTAATAGGTTAAAATGATCCTGTTTTCACAATAATTATGATTATTAATATTTATTTCATAACTAAGTAGATTTGTATGTAAGTTTATAGCGAGTTCATGTAGTTTCCTATAATTTGCTAATCTTTTTTTTTTTTTTTACATATATGAAATTGATAACCAATCAATGTTCAAACTGGTAAACTTTTGTTTTTGTAAGCATACACTCTGAATCTGAATTCTATTCTTGTTTACATTTTACACAGCGTCCCAACTTTAATGGAATCAGGCTTGTAGATTCTGTTTTCTGTCTTTTACAGGGTGTATTCATCTTAACTTTCTTCACCCGTTTGTTTCTGCAGATGTCTCGGCTGTTTCGTTCCTGTCTGTACTTCTTCCTGTCGTGCCTCTTCTTCCACTCTGTGGTCGTTCTCTATGGAGCTCCACTGATTGAGTGAGTAGCTGCTGATGCTGCACTTTTATTAATGCATTTTCGATGCATTAATGCATATTAGAGAGAAACAGATATGAAAACAGGACAGTAAAGGAGGACTTGTTGTACTGAATCACTACAATAGTAAGATGGAAAGATTTGTCAGGGTTTTCTTTCTTATTTTCAAAATTATTATTATTATATTTTATCTTTTGTATTTTTTAAAAATATTAAAAAACAATTATTGATTATTTCTTTGTTTTAATGTATTCTATTTATTTTTTATTGTTTTTGTTTTTGTTTGACTGGCTCTCAGTTGTGAGAAAATGTTTTATGTTGAAAGTGGGAAAAGAGAGTTCATATTGTATCATACTCTGTTTGACCCTTTGGAAATCAATATTAATACTCCTTATAAAATAAAAATATATATAGTAAGCAATGCAACTATAAATGTAATACCCATAACCAAATTGTGAATGTATGCAGCTTTTTACAAAGTATCTAAATACTGTGAGATAGTTTTTCTGACGTTAACAGATTTTTATATGGTCTCTTTATGTGTTATTGATGGATTAAGTTTTATACGCTGTCATCATTCATTACTAAAAGTTTCTGTTTGAATGTGTTCTGTCTGTTGTCAGCGAGACCCAGACCCTCAAACATTTCCTATATGTTCCAGGTCCGCCTTGGAGACATTCTCCCTGGCTGTGCTGCTGACGTCTCTCACCACACTGAGGTGTCTCTGTGTCCTCGGCCCAAACGTCCAGGCATGGATACGAGTGTTTAGCCGGCATGGGTGAGGCCAGAGTCTGCTTTTCCTTTTCCTCTGCTCCCTTTCAAGTCAAGTCAAGGGAGAGCGACAGAGGAGTGACAGACAGACGTGCAATAGATGTCGTTGTACAGGACAGATCAACAGAGTAGAATAGAGCAGAAAGAGGTTGAGGGGGGAGAGTGAGGCAGGATAGGGAGGAGGATTGGGGGGGGGGGGGGCAGAGAAGTTCTTGCAGGGGGGACAGCGTCAGGCGATGAAGCGCCACTACACTGTAAAAAAAGATAAACAGTAGCTACTCAATAAAATTGAGGTAACAGATTGCACGCAATATTATTAAGTAAATCGAACTACGTTACAAGTTGAGTTAATAACAACTTAACAGGAAGTGCCTGTCAATTAAAAACAGACTAATTCTATTGTGTTGGATTCATTCAAAATTCTCTTAATTTAGAATGAAATACACATAAAGATTATATTTAATGTGATCAGAATAAGAAGATTCTATCTCAAACTTTTTTTTACATTAAAGTTACTTAAACAACTGCCTCCAAATCAAGGATGCATTTATATTTAATACATTTGATCAAATATATTAAGTAAAATTAAATGACTACAGAATAATATATTACAGTGTACTGGCCAGCAATGATGCGGTTGGTGTAGAGTGGACCGTAGGAGAGGAGCATTTTCCTTTCATCATGTGTCATCTTGTGTCTCTAAACTGAATATACTAACTGTCGTCTCTTTGCTCTGTCTCCGTCTCCAGAGCGATGTCTGTGTGGGACACCTGTCTGCAGATCACAGTGGCCTGCACAGTGGTGGGAGCCTGGGTGGGAGCCTTCCCCATCCCTCTGGACTGGGACAGGCCGTGGCAGGTCAGCACACACATACAGGCTTTATCCTCCTATTGGGCCTCATGGAAAAAACATTTTTATACTCTTACCAGAAAGAATTTCTTTAACTTTGTTCTGTGAGGTTAAGAGTCACAAAACTGTCTGGCTGCCTGTTCTGCTCCGTCTGTGGGAAACGGAGACTTTCACAGACAAAAAGAAGATGCATTTATCAGTGTCAGAAGTAGTGGACTTGAAAATGGGAATGGTTCAGCTGTCAACGATGTACTGTGACAGAAATAAAGAGGGGATGATTTAAAGACTTTGTTAAATGCACAATATGTAATTTTCTGCCACTATGGGTCTCTTAATCACTGACAAAAGTCAGGGTTTGGTGATGTCCGGTTGCCTTCATCATGGTCAGGATTCCTTCAGAGTTCAGGAAGTTTTTACCTGGAGCAGAATTATCTGCAGAGGTCTCCTCCTCCCTAAATCAAACAGACATGGTTATTAAAACCATTAAAAACACTAAATAAAGCAGTGTCACGTTAAAAATCAGTGATTCTCCAATGAGCTCCGTCACCCCTGCAGAGGGGATGTGAGCCTAGCTGACTGAAACCCTTCATCCGGTTAAAATAAAAAGTTAAAAAAATCAATCAAGATTTAAAGTATATCATAAAAATGTGGCTTAAAACTAGGTTTAAAATGAATCACATTGCAACCATATAAAAATTAAACATTTCTCTGAGTTTGAATAATGGTTAGAAACATTCGTTATAATGTCAGTACACAACTCAACAAAATATATTACCTTTTTTATACATTTTGATTCCGTAAAAGTTATATTTTATTACACTTTTAATCACAGAGAATGTTTTTGTCGATAGGAAAATCTCACATTGAGCCAAATATTTTTATTATTATTAATATGTAAAAAAGTATCTCTCTGTACTGATATGAACAGAATATAATTTTCTTCTAATTTTTCGTCTTATTTTTTCAATTGTAGTTAAAGATTACTGAAGAGACATAATAAATTGGAGACAAAAGAAAAAAAAACATCTGGTAGATTACTGCACTGTTATAGCTCCACAGGTCTCTTAAAATTATTCAAGTAAAATTATCTGACATGAAGGAATCAGGGTTTAACTGAAGTGATCATAACACTTATATAGATGATGTGCAGGTAGACAGGGTGTTTAAGGGGTCAAAAATGATATTTGGAACTGCAGATTTTAAAAATGACAGTGAAGGTACAAAATGATTGCAGCCTGTCCCTGAAAATCCATTTCTGTAACTGGTATAAAATTTAGTTTTAGCAGTGGTCTTGTTCGACCTCCTCTGGCTTACAGCACTGTTTCCTCTGTTCACAAAAACCCAGTTGTTTCTATTCATAATTAAACAGTAATAATGTATTTATTCATCCTCCATAAGCCTGAAATTATAATTCAAAGCAGTAACCATAGACAGAAAGGAAAAAGATTGAAATTCTAATTGCAAAGGGAGGTCTCTGCAAACTGACTGGAGGAAAATGCAAATTAGAGGTAGAGAGCAATAATTGAGGCATAACTCTACTTGGCACCGCTGTGCTGCTGTTTTTCTCCTCTTAGAAGTTCATTTTTAAATTACTAAAAGAAGAGCACAAAAAGGCTACAAGTAGAAACACTGTGGGGGGGGAAAGGACGACTTTATCTAACAGTTTAGCTTTCTTTTGATCTATCAGTGCAGTGTTGGATTGTTTTATTCCACTTTAGGCCCTTTTCCACTGCAGGAACTTTCACCAGGGACTAGGAACCTTCTAAAGGAACTTATTGCATTTTGACTGGGTTTAAAAGTAACTTCCAGGAACATTTTCTGGGACCATATGACCTCAAAAAAGTACCTGCTTTGGAGTAGTGCTTTCAGAAAATACAAGACCTTTCAGGGAGCTATTTTAATTCTTAGAACACTGTTTTGAGGAACTTTTTTAGCTCCTGTTTCAGAGTAAGTACTCGATTTTGACTCGTCAACCAGCAGCCGTCAACATTCACTTCATCGTTCCTGCTGGTGGCACGAATACAAACAGAAAAAGAGCCTCTGAAGCTCCTCTCAGGGAGTCAGCAGAACCGTTAACTCCTATACACAAAGAAGTACTCCTTCAAGTATCGATGTCGGACTACAGTGGTCTTTGTTTGAGCGAGAGCACAGCGGTGTTGGGGAATGAAAAAAAAACACTGAATTGGAGAGATAAAATACAATTTTCTGATTGTTTCACTGTGAAAACATTCCAAATCACAAATAAAAAGCCAGCAAACACTCAACAGATGATTTACTGTGGAGACTTATGCTCAAACTTTCATTTTCCTCCATTGCATTTAATTCATTACATCCTATATTTTGCGGCTTTTATGCAGCTGGAAAGAAAAAACTTCTTCAGTGAACAATCACACTCACTTGTCTTGGTTCTTGCAGGTTTGGCCTGTTTCCTGCAGCCTCGGCGCTACGATCGGCTTCCTCACCGGGCTCGTTGCTGCTCCCGCATGGATCCACTATCATCGCAAACAGCTCACATACAAGTGCAAGTGATGGACAGATGCATACGTTTCTGTGAATGTGACCAATGTGAGGGTGTTTCTTCTGCTGTACTCCTTTAACTTGATTATTTATTGGGAACATTTTGCTGCCTTTTGGAAAGATGGTTTTGTAATAACGAGACGGTATGAGCAATATTATTTTGTATATGCATGAAGGCTGAATATGCTCCTGAACATTTTTGACATGAATAAACCATAACTTGTTTTTGAATGAAGTGTTTATTGATTTCATCTGAAAATGATCGAATAAAGGGACGGACACACTAAACCTTATGTTAACAAGATAACTGAACAATATTTATGACAAAGACTTCAGTGAAATAGAAAAAGGGACATGTATTGCTCTTGGTAGGACGTTAACATTAATTGTATTTGTGCCCAATTTGTTTGAGCAATAAAATGATCTGCGTCTGTTCCTGTATTCAGATAAAGAACGGAATTAGTTGTGGTTTATACTGGAAGTCACGCTTAATCTAACTAATGTTGAAGTTTCTGAATATTTAAACACAATTTTTCTTAATTCTAATATATTTCCAAATCATCACTGGACTGTAATTTTTCTAACCCTAACCTTGAAACCTAATCATTTCTTCTTAATTAATTCTAATATATTCCTAAATCCTGACTGGACTGTAATTTCAATAATTTTAGTATATATAATATAAATAATATTCATATTAGGTCTCTCTTGAGAATACCTAAAATATTCATTATAAAATATGATTCATACAATTGTTTTGTGCATTCATATACTGTAATATAAAGATGTTCCATGTACCACTGGTTGAATTTGGGAGTTTAAGAAATCATTTATCATTTTTATGGGTTTTGTTCCTTTTAATTACTTTGTTTAAGATTGCTTGTGTGGAATTTGGCCCATTGTCTGAGCTCTACACATACACCAAACAGGACACACAACACTGGGAGATAAACATCATCACTTTTATGTCAAAAGTCTCAGACTGATTGGTGTTTAATTCATATTTTCATCATGTTTAGATGTCGGTGTTTTCCAATTTCAGGTGTGTTTTGCATTATGAATAGAATCGTTTCCCCCGATGACGCCAAGAGATTTCACTGTTGATTGAAGTGTCTAATGAAAAAAAGTGTTTTGCAAGAAGTGTGTTGCAGAACTGCAAATAGACAAGGAGGACAGAACATGTGTTTGTACTTTGAGTGCCTTTTTTTGTTGTTGCAAAAGTAAAGGTTCTAATTATTTTGTCACTTTTCAGCGTGTGAGCGAGCAACAAAAAGTGAAAATCCAAGAAAATGTGCAAGAAAAATGATCAGTGGTTACCTGTAGGTGGTGCTGCTGGATCACTGTGTGTGTGTGTGTGTGTGTGTGTGTGTGTGTGTGTGTGTTAGCGTGTGTGTGTGTGTGTGTGTGTGTGTGTGTGTGTGTGTGTGTGTGTGTGTGTGTGTGCGCAGAGGTATATAATGAAGACAAGAAATCAAGCCGCACACTCATTTGCAAAGTAATACAAAGTAATCAGTATTATGGTTGGGTGGTCATTTATTGAGGGAGGCGTGAAGGGAAAGTTAGAAAGTTAAAGACAAAGTGTAAACTCACTGCAGTGTACTTCCATCCTGACACACACACACACACACGCTGAGGCCGTTCTGCACCTGCAAGCCGACTACTGATGAATACTGTTCCCTTTTAAACAACCATTAATCTTGCTCCAACTCTATTTCAACACCCCCCTCCCTCTCCGGCTCTCGTTCTCATTCCAGCTTTTCACATCCTCAGGCAACCATATTGATTCACTTTCATTTTAGGGACATTAATTTCCCTCCTTTCAAGCCTCCCCACATCTCTTGTTCTCCCCCTTGCTGCCTTGTAGCCATAATGAAACTTACATTTTCCGCATTGTGGTGTCAAATTTTAACGCAAATGAGGGATGTTGTTGTTGTTTGCGGACAGTCTGGATACGATCCAACTTAAAGATTATGGGAAAGAAAATAAATAGTCATCTTTGTGGTTGTGAGTGGGATTGGTGTAGTTGGAGCACAGAGCCAGGGGCAGAGCTGTCCATTCGCCCTGTGCTTGAACTCTTATATAAGGTAGTTGCCAGGGAAAGGGTGAGAAAAATAGCCTGAAGGAAAAATAAAAAAAAGAGCAAAGAAAGGCGCGTTTTCAGAGGAGGGAGAGAATTTCAGAGGCTTTTAAGTAGTCGACATACGCTTATGACACCAATCGGCACACCTTTTTCATGCCTCAATCCCTCCATACACCTCTCTAATGAAATTCAATCTGACCTCACGCTGTTACCTCCATTACCCTTGTTCCTTTTTTTTTTCTCTGTTCTCCACCTCCTGATACGTTATCACCCGCAGAGAGCAACGGAAGTGGCGAATAGGGCCCTTGGAGAGCAAAGGGTGTGATTTAACTGATTCTTACTCTGGAAAGCTAAGATGATTCATACCACAGCAGGCATGTCACATCTGGGGATTGTTGGAGTGTTTAATTTCTGTCCTTGACGTGTTCTTGTAAGAGTAACCATTGAGGACAGAAATGTACATGGTTTCTCGTGTGCTCAAATCCACTTGTGGTTCTTTTGTCATCTGTGGAACAAGGAGAAGGGCATTCACTCGCACACACACACACGAGCTATTGCTTCACAAAATACCAGCTCGTTCAATCTCGGAGAACTTTATTTATTCATTGTTTGTTCTCAGGCTGTGCTATTGTGGCAGGGCATTGTGAGGAGAGGTAATTTGTCACTCTCCGCACCTCCTCGCTCCTCAGCCTTTCCTGCAAGGGAGAAAGTGTTGCAGGGAGAAAAGGCTTGAGTTGTTATGTTTCTGCAGAGTTGTATTCTGAATTAAAATGCATCCTCTGCTCTTTGTGGCGCATCATCCCAAATTAAACCTGGCTTGATCAATATTTTTTTAGGCTAGCATTGATTTAAATGAAGGTGCAAAAAGACTGCAGAGTATTAACACCCAGCACTGCAGATTTTTTTTAGCCATCATCGAGATTTTACAGCATGGAAATTAAATTTAAGGTTCAGTCTCACTGCTCTTATTAACTCTGCTCCCAGCTGGAGCAGGCAGCTGTTTTTTAGCAAGTAAGTTCCAAATGAGCCCCTGAACACTGAACGGCAGAGCTGGTGAAAAAAGTCGAACAGCGAAAAAGCTACAGTTAGTGCATGCTCAGACTCTAAACTATGATGGTGAACGTGCCAAATATTATCATGTTAGTTTCAACATTGTGAGCATTTAGCTCAAAGCAGCACTGTACCATAGACCGATAAAAAGAAGTGATTGTAAGTATTGGTTTGTGGTTGACTGTTTTGAAGCTTCCAGTTTGGCGATTTGTCCGTCAAAATTTTGTTTTTTGCCGCCAGAAAAAACATGTTTGAGGAATAAGGTGGAGCTGGGCAGGTTGTGCAAGTTGCCAGCCCACACTTTTGAGCCAGCTTAGTTAGTAGTGGTGTGTCGTTTGTTTGAACTAATCTTTTGTGTGACTGAGGAGTAATGAGTAGCCTCAGTGAGTGATTCGATCTTTTTCATGCAGTACGATCCCTCGTCACATAGCAGCTGCAGGAAACAGAAATGAATAGTTCGCGACTCAACCATGTGTCCATAAGTTTGAGTCTCTAGTTCATTTGTCATGTGACAGGGCTGTGGGCTGAGCAGCAGAAATGCGTTGAGTTGGTCTCATCTCATAAAAGATCGTCAGTTTCGTTCATTTGTCACGGGACAGGCAGCTCAGCCACAGGGCTGTGGGCGCCACACTAAATGAACTAGATTCGTTCAATTTACTGTCCGAGAGTCAGTGATTTGAGTCAGTAAAAAGACACAAAAAATGCAAGGTGCATCTGTAATTTATATTAACTGTCATATTAATTGAGTTGCTGTTGTTGACTGGATAAAGAGCAGGCTTTAAACAAAATGATCTTACTGGAAAATTACTTGGAACGCACTTCCAAACTTCTGAGTCCCTCTCAATCTTTAAAAACATTGAAGAAGACTAAAGATCAAGCTCTTAACCTAACGCTTTCACACAAAATCTATACGTATGGGGGGAAAGCACTATTTGTACTGTCCTTATATACTGCCTGATCAAACTGAACCCATGACACTTATGTGTTGCCCTCTGACTTGATCTTTGCTTGTGTTGTACGAACTCTCAAATGTACGTCACTTTGGATAAAAGCATCTGCCAAATGACATTGTTGTCTTAGAGTGTCTTTTAGTGTAACCAAATGCTGAACAAGACATTTCTAGGTGATTTTAGGCTGCAAAAGGGTCAAAGTTGTAGGAAGAAACCAAGGTTAAGATGGTGACAAATTGGGACCATCAAATTAGAAATCATTGGTGTTAATGTCTGAAAACCTTTCAAGGGAATTTCCTTAAATTTAAGGTGCAAAACGCATGTTTAAAAAACCTGTCTTTGTACTGTTTGTTTTAACAAGGGCTCCCCTGCTCAGTATCCTCCCACTGAAAAGTCTCTCAGAAAACATAATCATTATGTGTGCACACAATAACTTGTCATGAGACGCATCTTGTTTGGACAATAAAACTCGTACCTGCTTTTCACTCAGGAATCCTTCAGCGTCCCCTTAATTGCACCCCTCCGTCTGTCCCATCCCCTCCTGCGTCATCACAGTCCACTTCAGCATCCCTCAGCAACAATGAAGTCTTTTGTACTCCCTCTTTAGACTTGACAGGAGAGACCTGGAAGCTCTGCAATATTATGTTTACCACTCGATATCACAACACTGCAACTGCTAATGAAGCACACACCGGGGTGGAGGGAAGCGTGAAGACAGGGAAGTGGGGCAAAAAAGAAGCAAAACACAGGAAGCAAGTTGGGTGTGAGGAGGGGGAGGATGAGAGTGTGAGGAGAAGGATGTTATGTGGAGGATGGGTGTCACTTAGAGGGAGAAAATTGAAAAGTAATCCCTCCTTACCGCGAGTCACTTTCTCCTCAGCCGTACTAGATGATTACAAGAGGAAACCAATAACGTCGTGCAGTACGAGGCACTCGTCTCTGCCGTTTCCACTCTAATCCCTTCTTATAACGGTATATATAAAGCTAGCATGTGTAAAATCATCAAGGTTATGTATTGCTTCAGCACTTTTATTGGTCCCAATGTTAGATTTGTATATATATATGTAAGGGACATCCAAACCAGAAGATTGCAAGTTATACACGTAGTGGCTTTAAGAATAATTATTTTTTGCTTTTTCAGAGCTACACTGAACATTTAAAATAGATATTAAATTAAAAACCTTGTGGGGAAGATCACTGCATGCTGCATGATCCAACAATTCCGGTACGAACAGAATACAAACTGCAGACTCGGGATGAAGATTCGTCACGAGTCGGCAGTTGGTATTCTGTCCACAACTTAATATTTTATTACAACTTCAGGAGACTGGAAGTCATTACTGGACCCAGACAGCAGTGATGAGACTCTGTGACTCGAGTGGCTCCTCGTAAAGATAAGAGAGGCTTAGAGGAAAGAATGTTATAAAGAAAAGTGTTGGAAGACAGAAAAAAAAAGTTTTCTCTAGGGTGGCATGAATGTGTAAACGAAGACTGAGCTGCAGGCAGTCTGATGGCGTTAATTTCTACGTGTGAGTTAGGGTTTTGTTCTTTCTCTCAGTGTTGTAATTGTCTTTATTTCTGTGAAAGCCACCTTGTATTTTTGTTTTACTATTCTGATGTTTGAGTGGGGTCAGAATGTGAAATATGGAAGTTGTGTAGTTGAATTTCTTTCCTCATTTTGTGGATATTATTTATTTCAAAATAACAAGAAAAGTGGCTGTGTGAGGCTCAACTTAGGTACAGCACAAGGAGAAAGTTCTGGGCCTTAAAAGTGAAGCAAATGCAGAAACATTCTTTCTAACGGCCAGCAGGGGGCGACTCCACTGGTTGCAATAAAAAGTCAGATTGTATAGAAGCTTTTGGAAAAATAACCCCACTTCTCCCTTGATGTATTACCTCAGTTAATATTTTTGTGATGAGTTTATGGCCTCAATTGCTAGTTTCAAGTCTTCTTCAATATATCATGATGTCCATTTTTAAAATCTGGTCACATTTATAGTAAAATAGACAGACAATGAAGCAGGGTCTGCTTTACGGCCAGGCTATTTTGTAATTAACATTACAAGAATTGTAAGTGGCTACCACATGGACCTGTTATTAGTAGTGTGAATCAGCAGAGGCCCCACAATACCATTTTCTCCCAATACTTGAGTCATGATACAATATTATTGTGATTTTAAGCATTTTGCGATATGGTGAGTATTGCGATACAATATATTGTGATTTAACTGTTTAACTGCATTTTGTGTCCACAAAATAAAATTAAATCAAAAATTTTTTTTGTCAAATAGGAGAAAATTCAGTCTATTCATCTCACTTCAGTCTTTTTATTTCTTCACAATGAGAGTCAAACCCACAGACTGACCAACAAAGTATTCAGTAAAACTGAACTTTTGACATCAAACATTTATGGATGACAACAATTGCAACATATTCTCATACTTTACTCAACTTAAATCTTCACCGCTCTGAATTTTTTTTAATGAAACATAAAAAAAAGCCTAAATTTGCAGCGTTATTTCGATATCCTGACGCACAGGTGCCTATAGATTCCTTAGATCTTCTAGTTTCATATGATACCAGTATCTACAAAAACGTCAAAAGTACACTAAATATTGATACTTGGCGGCCATGAATCGATATAATATTGCCACGCAAAAGTATCGATTTTTTTCCCCCGCCTCTACCTGTAATTAAAGATTAAGGCGTAGCACTGTGTATTCATGGCAGTGTACATTTAAAAAACCCTGAACTTGTTTTTAAGTTTACCTTGAATCATGAAGGCGTGTGTGTTTAGTAACCAGGTTCAGTGAGGTTGCTGATATAGATGAGCGTGACATCAGGTCCACCCTCTAGTCCACATATGGTCACTTCTGGCTCCAGAAAATGGGTCCTGCTTCATTATCGGTTGGAGTTCTGTGTCATTCAGTGGTAAAGATGTTATTGGAGAGCTCTCAGGTCTCTCCTGTCACGTCTAAAGAGGGATTACAAAAGCATCCATTGTCACTGAGAGATGCTCAAGTGGGCTCCCAGGAGGCACGAGGGACGAGGAAAACTCATTAAGGATTCCTCAATGAAAAGCAGGTATGAGGTTTATTGTCCAGGTTTATTGTTTATGTTTTCTAAGAAACCCTTCAGTGGGAGGATAGTGACTGAATAAATGAGAAAAGTAGAACTGAGCAGGGGGTCCCTTGTTTGACAGGTTTTGTTCGCACATTTTGTACTTTAAATTGAAGGAAATCTGACTTTACACTGGAGAGTTTTCTGATATGTTACACTCATGGTTGCCAATCTCGGACTCTCCAAGGCATTACAAAACAAATCTTTAAGGAAAATTAAAAACATTTTCCCTCCCACTTATTTTTGACTTTTTGACACATCTTACCAGCAAAACTAATCACCAAAATCATCTTTTTTTCGGTTAGAAGACCAGAAAGGGTGAAGTTTATATTGGCAGTAAGGTAAATCAGGTAAATATAGTATTTTCCGACCTAATATCCATGGGCAATGTAGTTTTTGTGCCTTCAAAGCACCAAATTGATGTAATATTGGCATATAAATCATTGTAAAGTATATTTCACATCCTCATATTTTGCTTAACTAACTTAACATATGCATGACAGAATGATTTTTTAAAATTTTTATTTATTCATTGTGCTTTCCCATATAACATATTCGGATTCAGGTACATTCCTAATAACTTAAAAACTAACAGTATTCCCATCAGAAGCAGCTTTATGTTAAGCAATAATTAGGAAATGTTGCCATGCTAACAACCTGAACTAAGCATGGTAAGCATTTTATTTTTAATCACAGGTAATTAAAAAATCTGTATTTCATTGTGAAATACTAGATACCTAGCCTTTAACAAGGATATAAATAAAACCATCTCAGAAGGGAAAATCATTCTTTTGTTGAAGTGCTTGTGATTTAAAGACACACCAAGGCTGTGACATGAGAGTCAGTAAGGACATGTTTCAATGGCATTATCAAGAGAAATAAAGCTTGATTTTATGGTTGAACGTTATGGAATAAGCAATGATTAGGCTCAAGGTGAATATGTATAACTTATTCTTTTGATACCAATTCAGGCATTGCTCAAGTGCTGTCTTTAAAAAGGCACAGAACACGTTTTCACTTAAGACTGAAGGGACTAAGTGTTTTTAGTTTAAATAGCTTAATTCGCAAAGATTAAATGGCAAAATCGTATTTTAAATACTAAGGATTGTGTAACCGATAAATATGGACCTTGTTTATTTTGATCCACATAAGCCCATATGTAAGTAAGTTAAGTCAGTATATAAGTAAGTAAATATATATGTAAATTAGTAGGTCAGTAAATACGCAAGTAGGCAAATAAGTCAGTAATTAAGTAAATAAGTCAGTAAATAGGTAAATAAGTAAGAAATTAAGTAAGTCAGTAAATAAGTAAGAAAGGAAGTAAGTCAATAAGTAAATAAGTAACTAAATAAGTCTGTAAATATGTAATTAATTAATTAAATAAATAAATAAGTAACTCAGTCAGTAAATAAGTAACTAAGTAAGTCAGTAAATACCTATCTATAAAAGCAAGAAGCGTCTGTCTGTGTGTGTGTGTGTGCGTGCGGGCGTGGATGTGTGTCTAGGGCATATTTCGTTAGTCAGACTGACGTAAGATTTCGTATGTGGCTTGTGCATGGCACGAAGGTGTGCGTCCTTGATTTTGAAGATTTTTGAATTCATTTTTCAAAATATCATCATTATTTACATAGGACGTGTTGCCTAATGTTTCCGATCGGACGCCTTTTAGGGGAGCTCCGCCCCATTGTGTGATAGGCCTACACCTGGTCAGTAACCCATCTCATCTCATCTGTGAGTCTATTTAGCCTACCTATCTTTCAGAGTTTTAAAGTGCGCTACAAGGTTCGATTTTCCAATAATATTCGAATAGTTTCCAGCGAATATCAATGTTCAATGTGTATGTGCTGGATGTGCGTGCCTTATAAAAACTAAGTGTTTTATGGAGTTGCAGATGTTGTAGTGTGGCATGTAATGTGCAAATTCTGTTATTCGCGATTAGCATGCTTAGTGGAGATTTAGCTTTATTCACTTCTTATATTGCATTACTATGTAATTCAGGGATGACATTCATGTTGCTTAGCGTAATGCCCATAATCATTTGATATGAGATACTTACATGCATCCGACTTTCACATACAACCTCATTTGGCCATAATTGAAAAATCTACTTAATCTCCCACTATACGAATACATACTTCCTACGGGCACTGCACTAGAGCAAGTAATTAGGTCAATACATAAGTAACTAAGTCAGTAAATAAGTAATAAAGTAAACAAGTACGTAAGTAAATATCTAAGCCAGGAAATATCTAAGTAAGTAATTACGTAAGTACATAAGTAAATATGTAAGTAAGTAAACTGTTGCGGTGCTCCGAATAGTCGCAGCATGGCCAACTGAGCTAACTGAGCAGTTAGCATTATTTTGGCTACAAGCTGATGTTACATTTTTCTGGGCTACTTTCAGCTGATTGATAAGATTGAATGAACTTGGTCTTTCACAGTCAATGAGATCAGAACTCAATAACAGACTGTAGAATGCTGTAATTGACCAATCAGAAACAAGTATTCAACTAATATGTTCATTACACCCCAATTTATTTAATAAAGTAAAAATAAATGAATAAAATATACAAACCACAAGCTCACACTCCTGTATCCAAACTCTGTAGCATAGGATGTTTTAGAGTTTATGCAGTGTGTCTTTTTTTATTAACTGCATCATTATTTCCCAGAGAAGGTCAAATGATTCATTTTTTAAATCTGTCATCAATTATCCATCATAGGGTTTCACTCAGAGTGTGAAGTATTGATGCCAAGATAAAGGGAGGTTCAGAGTCAAATCAATGTGTCATATCTGAATATATAAAAGTCCATTCATTTTATTTATTCATTTTAAATCAATAGACTCTCAAGGGTTTGTGAGGCTTGGGGACTAATGTAAATGTCAGAGGTATAGTGTGCATGCAGCCAGTATTTGGATAGTGAGTATTTGGATAGTGAGACATTTGTAGTTGTATTTGCTTTGTTCTTCAGACTTTGAGGGTGTTTTCACACATGTTGTTTGTAGTTCAGAGCTCAGATGAAATGATAACAAACTCTGTCCTATGTGACTGCACTGTGTACTATCCAATAAATAAGTACGTAAGTCAGTAAATGTGTAAGTAAGCAAGTAAATAGGTAATTATGTTAGTAAATAAGTCAGTAAATATGTAAGTAACTAAGTTAAGTAATTAAGTAAAAAGTAAGTAAGTTAGCAATGTGTAAGTAAGTATATAAGTAAGTACATAGGTAATTATGTTAATAAATAAGGAACTAGTTAAGTAAATAAGTCAGTATATATATAAGTAAGTAAATAAATAAACAAGTGAGTAAATAATTAAGTAAATAAGTAAGTCAGCAAATATGTAAGTAAGTAATAAGTCATTAAATAAAGTAAGTTACCTAATATGTAAGTATGTGAACAAATATGTAAATAGGTAAATATAAAAGTAAACAAGTAGTTAAGTAAATAAGTAAGTCAGTACATATGTAAGTGAGTAAATAAGGAACTAGTTAAGTAATTAAGTAAAAAGTTACCTAAAATGTAAGTATGTGAATAACTATGTAAATAGGTAAATATAAAAGTAAATAAGTAGTTGAGTAAATAAGTAAATCCGTAAATATGCAAGTAAGTGAATAAGTAAGTAAATAGGTAATTATGAACTAATAAGTAAGTAAGTAAATAAATAACTCAGTGTATACGTAAGTAAGTCAGTAAATACATAAGTAAGTAAATATATAAGACCTCGGGCCTTATTCGACCCCGTTACGTGTGGCCGCCCTGTGTGCGATGCTCATATACCACATACAGGGCTGTGCTTCCTGCACATGTGTTCTATACTTGATGATTACAAGCGGTCAATCTCTCTGTGAGTGCACCAATCAGTTTCAATCAGCCGCTTCTTGTGAGTGTTAAGCTGCAGAGCGTCATGTCACCTTGTCCCATCACTGTGCAATCAATACAAACACACAGAGGCCAAGGCCGAGGTACAAACACACCACACAACAACTAAACCAATGGGCCGAGGCAGCTGTCAGGGTCTGCTTAAGACATTGGGCATGTCAGTGTGCAGCAGCTTACTGTATTATATCTGGTGGAAAAAATTTGAATACACAAAATGAATTGAATTAAAAAAGACTCTTTCAGATATCTCCACACAAAAACAGTTTTGTCCCTGCTGTGCTTTGCACAGGTGTTTATTTATTGTTGCTTTTATGTATGTATTTACTATTTCTATATATACATTTTAACCTTTATCTATGTTTTTACTGCCTAAACAAGTTTCATTTTATTTTGCTGTTTTATTTTGTTTATTTTTCTGTCTTCTTTTTTTTTTTGCTATTCGTATTTTAGTTCACATCAATATCTAAGTATAGTCTGGACCTGTAAGAACTTTTAATAATTTTTTCTTTAAATTTTTTAAAAATTTTATTTAACTTGCCATTTCTTAACTCCCACTGTCTTAAGTTGAATGATGTGTGATATGTGCCTCTTTTGTGTGTGTGTATGAGGACTCTATACTGCAAACAAAATCTACCTCTGGGTACAAATAAAGTAAATAACATAGATAAAAAGATAAAAAAAAAACATGATAATGATAATTAATTTAATGTTTATTTTTTTATTGTTTTTTTTTTTTATTTTATTTTTTTTAAATTTTAATTTTTTTTTACATTTTTTAAAATTATTTTATATTTTTTATTTTATTATTTTTAGTTATTTTTTAAATTATTTTTTTCTTCGCTTCTGCGCATGCGCGGCCCCAGTGCACTTCTGCGCATGCGCGGCCCCGGTTCGCTTCTGCGCATGTGCGGAAGTCACGCATGCGCAGTAGTGCACCGGAGCCGCACATGCGCAGTAGCGTACCGGGGCCGCACATGCGCAGTAGCGAAACAGGGCCGCACATGCGCAGTAGCGAAACGGGGCCGCACATGCGCAGTAGCGAAACGGGGCCGCACATGCGCAGTAGCGAAACGGGGCCGCACATGCGCAGTAGCGAAACGGGGCCGCACATGCGCAGTAGCGCACCGGGGCCGCACATGCGCAGTAGCGAAACAGGGCCGCACATGCGCAGTAGCGAAACGGGGCCGCACATGCGCAGTAGCGCACCGGGGCCGCACATGCGCAGTAGCGAAACGGGGCCGCACATGCGCAGTAGCGAAACGGGGCCGCACATGCGCAGTAGCGAAACGGGGCCGCACATGCGCAGTGGCGCACCGGGGCCGCACATGCGCAGTAGCACACCGGGGCCGCGCATGCGCAGAAGTGCAGGGAAAAAAATAAAATTAAAAAATAAATAAAATTAATAAAATTAAAATAAAAAAAATATTTAAAAAAAATATATATTAAAAAAAATTAAATAAAAAAAAATTAAAAAAATAAAATAAAAGAAATAAAAGAAATAAAAAAAATTTAAAAATTTAAAAAGTAAAGAAGTAAAAAGGACAGTGGTGGAAGAAGTATTCAGATCATTTACTTCAGTAAAAAGTACTAATACCACACTGTGAAATGACTCCACTCCGCTCATTTTAACTACCTAATAAACTTTTAAGTGGTTTAATTTATAAAAATGGGTAATAATTTTAAATGTATCATGTTTTTCATTTTAAATCTTGACCTGAAAAGTAATTAAAGCTGTCAGCTAAATGTAGAGGAGTAAAAAGTACAATATGTGCCTCAAAATGTAGTGGAGTAGAAGTATAAAGTTACATAAAATGTACATAAAAGTACCTCAAAATTGTACTTTAAGTCCAGTACTTGAGTAAATGTACATAGTTACTTTCCACCATTGCTACCTGCCTCTTCTAACTTATACATATCAGTTAAGAGTCCTCCTTCAGACACTGTATGAGGATTAAAGGGATAGTGTGTGCATTATTATACAAAACTTGGTACAATTATTGTCAATGCCCTCCTGAGGATAACCCTTAAGGTTTTATTGATCGGCCCCTTGGCACTGTGGTGGCAGTCTAATTTCAGACAGCTGCAACCGCACACTTGAGTTGAACTTTGTATAATGTTATTAGTAGGTCAAATGGTCAGGTAAATAAAAATATTTTTTTTACTTGTGGTCAGGTAATACAAAGGCCAGATTTGTTAAACCCTTTCATTAAAAAAAAAAAAAAGTGTGTTTGTGAATAAAGAAAGACCTTTATATTTGCATTCATAAAAGTCTTTTTTCTCTCTTTTTAACTGGGATTTGTGGGGAAATACACATGAAGAAAGGGCAATGAAAGTTAAAACATGAAAATCACCTAAGGTGGAGCCCAGTAATTCTGCTATGCTTTCAAAGCTAATGGTTTTTGGAAGTAAAAATGAGCTGAAAATGAGCTGGACAAACAGAGAAAAGCTGTGTTCATTTAATGAAGTTGCTTTACAGAGCAGGCCCCAGGTCGTAGACTGTTTAGTTCATACCTAATTTGGTCAATTTATCAACTAATGCGTTTAAGATTAAAGGAATATTTCACCTTTTAATATTGTTACTCACCACAGGTTATCTTGAATTCTTGCAGAAAACAAGTTTTTCTGCCTCCAGTGAAATAAGAATCCAAAAGCAGAGAACATTCTCAATATTAATATTTAATAACTATATTAAAACATCTGTTTACAAAACTCACATAACTCTACAGAATAATAAACATCTAATATATCCAGCTGTATGCTTAGTATTCCCCAAACACATGCATTTTCACCAAATTCCTATGAGACTTGCATTATACTTATATTCTGATGTTTTGATAGTTTTGCTGTTGTTAAATGATTTACTGATTGTTTGTTCACTGTGGAAGCATTCAGGAATGAATTCCCTGCATTATAATTAGTGTCAATGAAAAGTCTTTCAACCACCAATTCAAATAAACCTGAAGAAAATGTTTCTTCATATATCTTCAGGTTGAAGTCTGCTTTAGCAAATTACTTATCTCAACTGAGGATAGCAAACCTGATTTAGTCAGTATATTCACTGATGCATAAGATTAAAAGTTTAAACTATCATAAATATCCAATAGAATAGAGAGAATCTGAGCTTTATTTTCAAGACTATTTACATTGTAGATTCTCACTGAAGGCATCAAAACTATGAATAAACACATATGGAATTATGTACTTAACAAAAAAAGTGTGAAATAACTGAAAACATGTCTTGTATTTTAGATTCCTCAAAGTAGCCACCCTTTGCTTACTAGAATATAAGACATGTTTTCAGTTATTTCACACTTTTTTGTTAAGTACATAATTCCACGTGTTCATTAATAGTTTTGATGAATTTACAATGTCAATGGTCATGAAAATAAAGGAAAAACATTGAATGAGAAGGTGTGTCCAAACTTTTGGCCTGTGCTGTATATATATACATATATATATATATATATATATATATATATATATATATATATTGGGCTTGATATTTAAATTATTCATATTGGCAACAGAATGCTAAAGAAATAATGAAATATTTGGAGTAGAAGTTGATCGTTCTTTTGAAAATACTGGAAAGATAAGAATAATTAATCAAGAGTTGCACTTAAACTTCCTTCAAATTTCAGTTGCACATTTTTAAACCTTTAACTCCTCTACATGTATTTGATAACTTCAGTGATAGTTCTTTTTCAGATTTATAATTTATAATCTTTTTCTCTTTTGGACCAACTTCAACAAATTGCCAAGTAATTATTACCTGTGGTGTTTAGTGATAGAAAACTCAAAAAAAAAATTGTAATAATAAGTGTAATTCACTTGATTGTTTTGTGAAACACAACTCAGGACATAAAAAAATATCAGTTTTTCAACATCAAAAAACAATTTCCAATAACAGAAATACCCTAAAAATCACAATTTTAACTTGCCAAATTAATTTGCTTATTTGGTGCTGTGTGAAACAGTTATTAGTCGATAAAAATGTGTTTTAAGATATATAATCACTCTCTAATAATCTCTTTGTTAAAATAAACGTGGTGATATTTGTAAGCTGTCTTAAAAATATTTTTTATTAAAAAAATGATTTATCTTGATCAGAGTTTAAAATGGAGTAAAATATTCTATATCAATAAAAAATATTTTTTGGGTTTCAGAGGTTTAACTGGACTTTTTTTTAATTGGCCTTTAACTGCAGCAGCTACAATCCATGTAGTCTGTGGGGTGGTGATGTAGAGCGTGGTATATTTGAACAAAATGTTTGTTTTTATACGTCAGTGGCGTCTGACACTTAGAATCACTTTTAGGATACTTGTATCGTAATTTTTTTTAATAAATACCCAGCCCAAACATCAAGAATCAAAATGTAAAGACTGAAATTATCAGTCTGAGCAGCTTGATATGGGGCTGCCAACATGTCTGTCTGAATCAACCTCCCTCCCTCCCAACTCAGGGAGAAGCATCACACCAGAGCCCACACATATAAATACTGTATGAGACAGTACTCAAGCCAAGCGAGCAGCAGCTATGTTCCAGACGGAGTGCCTCGATCATGCTTGCTCTCTCTTGCACATGTATGATGCCCATCACTGTATGACCACACGCCTGTTGAAACCAATATAAAAAAACAACAACTATAGAAACTATCTTTACATCTCCGTTTCTATTTTTGCCGTTTGTAAGCAGCTCCCTACCCTATAGAGTTTCATACATGATGTCGGTGCATCTGTTTATTGGCAACGCTTCTGCTACAGTGAGTATTTTTTCTGTGAAATACAAGCGAAGATATAAAGACAAGCAAAAAAAGGAAGATAAATTCTTTGCTTCCCCTTAAAATTTATTAACTTAGACATTTTTTTTTTTTTTTTACAAAGAAGACATTATCCTCATTAAATGTGACGTTGTGACAGTAATTAGAGTCCCAAGAGGTGGCGTGGCGAGGGCAGATGGTGGCTGGGAATGTCGGGTCGATACAGCAGCGACGTGTCAGTGGTGTCACAGAAAAGATCCATCCTGAGGTTTTTGTGTTGGTCACTTTTTTGGGGGATTGGCTGCGATGTAGAGAGCCACCAGACAGTAGACAGCTCCTCCCAAAGTGAGAGCCATAGTGGTGCGGTACAGGAGCCTGTCGGAGAGGCCACGCTTTAAGTGAATGGGGATCCCGTCTGACGTCTGAGGGGGAGGTGAGACACGGGGAGGTGGGAGGGCGGGAAGGCAGGGGAGGGAGAAGCAAGGGGGGAAATTATGAAAAATACAATAATGAAGATGTGACAGAGTACAGTGTGTTCTTGGCAATTTGTATGAGATGGACCTCAACATTTTAAATTATTTGTGCCAGAACACTGATTTCTAAGCATTGTTTATTTACGATTATCCATGTATTTAGTAGTAGGTAGTAAAAGAAAAAAAACCCCAGTAATTTCAAACAAGAAACTATGTCGAAATAATGACTTGGTGTCACAAAATAATAATGAGAAACATCAGGAACAAAGCTTTCTCCAAATAATGTAATAGTATCGCAAAATGACAAACTTTCTCCAACTCATTATTCTAACAAAAATTCGTAATTTTTTGGGTTTCTTGGTTCCTCATTATTTTTCTTTAAAGATAATTCATTATTGAGATACCAAGTCATTATTTTTTTGTTTGTTTCTCATTATTTTAAGCTACTAACCATAATTTGGAAAATATTTCTCATTACTTTTTACTCTTTCATCTTACTTTTTTTTCAATCACATTGGTGGAAATTGGGCTTCCATATTTTCCTCTCCTTCATAAAACACGTAAAAGCACTCAGTTTCGAACAAGTTCTACATTTTTCCTTAATGTTGTGATGCTGTTTGAGGGCAGTGTGCTTTTTCTTCCACACAAACATTTTCAGAATAAAAAGTTATCCCTGAAAATGTGATTGGAACAACTTAAGTTACAGTTTAATTATAAAGAAAAAACAAGTTTTTTGTCTAATGTGTAATTTTCTTTGGAAGGCTACAGTTTAAACACAGATTTCTTGTTCGAGAGTCTGTAACGCCTTCGCTTTAACAAAAAAAAAATGTTCTTGCAATTAGAAAATAGCAGCAGGCATTACTGTGAGTTCCATTTGTTTGAGTGATTACTCTGCACAACTTAATAGTTATTTCCCTCACTGCCTCTCGTGTGATGAATACTGAAGCAGGGGGCCGTTAGGAACAGAGCGAAATAAAATACTAAAGCTGAAAAAGTCTTCAATTCTTAAAGTAGATAGTCTGACCACTTGAGTGGATCATGAATCTCTTTTTTTTCGTCAACAAAAGCTGATTCACACAGTAAATGCTGAATATGTGTAAAATAATTATCTTCATGGTATGGTTATTTCAGTCTGTGTTCATCATTACCTGGAATAGTCTCTGGAAATCAGGAACCCTGTTTGTTCCCATGTACTCCACCGTGGACCCGGCCTCTGACACCACCTTGGTGGGTGTGCCAAAGATCATGGTTGGGGCCTCTGCTGGCACGTTTGGCCTCAGCCCCTAAACATAAACATCCAACTGGTCACAATAATGCACAATTCAAATCAACGTCATTAGTAAACATACTTGAAAGCACCCTTTTATATGGTTCCTAAACAGATTCATGGACTTTTATTATTGACGAACATCAAAAATAATATTCTCCAAATGTGTAAGTCAAACTTAATATCTGTTTTTAGATTTAACTGAGGTTTAAGATATTTTGACAGTTATAAATACACGAAAAGCCCCTAAAAGAAGTATTAAGTACAACTACAATCCATATACTCTTTGTAGGCACCATACTGAGCTCAATGCTGCTGCCTTAATACAAGTGATTACATAAGTGCATGATTTATATGTTCTTTCAACCTGTGCCTCTGCCTTGAGAGACTGTTTAAGTGCCTGTTCAGATTATTAAAGAGCATCTCAAACAGCAATTCAACACTATAATCTACATCATACGAACAGCTAGGCTTATTTTTGTCATAAGTTTTTCAATGTTGTATCAGTTTATTTTTTACAGCCTTTATCAGCATTTTCAGATACTTAGCCCTAAGAAAAGAAAAGAAAATGAGATACTGTTTCCACCCAGGAATCTTAAAATTCTAGCTCAGTGCAATTTGGACAAGTATCTGAATTATTTCTCTGTATGAGTCAAGGGAAATTATCATTAACATCATTAATTCAGTGTTCTATTTTTCATACAGTTATTACTGTCAGTAAATAAACCAGAGGCACACTGTGGTGTTAATGAAGCACAAACGTGCCTCCTTAATGTCCTCTCACTTGGAGGAAGCTTCTCACCCACCTTGGGTTTGAAAATACTGGGAGACCCGCTGCCTTGTTGGAGTGTGTGGAGGCAGATAGTGTGGGAGCGGGGAAATTAAATCTGACATATGAAAATGCAGAGGCACTGAAAGACGATTATTTTTACATGCCATTTAAGAGGAGGCTTAACTAAAATTGTTCACAGCAGGAAACCGTCTTCATGCATTAAAGCTGAACTACAGAGATGAGTCTGTATTTTTGTAGCTTCACCTTTATGACTTGTTAAAACAGAGGGACACACGCTGTGTTTTGCAAGATGTTGAGGAATAAATGCAGAGAAGACAAAAACAAACTGCTGCCTTTAGGTGGGTCACCTGAGGCTATGACTCCAAGTGTGAATGTTGTCTGTATTTTTAAGTTACTCATGGTATTCACTATGAATACCCCAATAATGGAAATTCACCACAATAATCCTATTGTGAATGTTTATTGCCAGGCGTGATGGAAGTGCAGGCCTGTATGTTCAATGACTGACATATTTAACTTACGTTATGTTACAAAAAAAACTTAACTTTTACATTTCAAAATGTAGATATAGATCAGTGAAGTCACAAAACAACTCCGAAATGTGAGAATTTGCAGGAGGGTTCTCACAACAAACTATAAACAAAGATTTGACACCAAACAAACTACCCAAAAAGATTTTATATGGTATTAAAAACTGTATTCAGACTTTAAGAAAATGACTGTGCCCAATCCATACTAGGGACTCATACATGTGAATATATATTATGTGTTGCTTTTGGATGTAGAAAAGTACTGTTGTTGACACACTGTTCAGGTCACATTATATTTTTTGTGTTATTCATCTGATAAGTTTATTAGACTTCCATTTCGCACCCATGGGCTTTTCTGACAGCCCGCCTCTCTTCCCTTTGGGTCAATGTTAGTTGTTATGAGGGATTTACATCAGTCCTGCATTACCATTGTTATCTACAGGAAATTAAACAATTTTAACATTGTAGCTGTTGATTACCACAGCGCCATTCAATTAATTATTCAGGGAAGATTAATCTCAATAATTTATCACATTTTATAAACTGCATTTGTAACTATTAAGCTAAATGTAGTATCATAAATTAATTCATTTTTTTCTCCCTGGAAGTATAACATAGCATTATGGCTGCACAGTATTTCGGGTTTTTTAATCATCAACACCATGTCAACTTGCGGGATGAACACATCTTGAGAGACTGCAATGTTACGTATTCAATTATGCTGTTAACTCTCTAGCCAATCAAAAAGAGCAACAACTGCTTTGGCATCAACTATCTGTTATTTTTGAGTCATTATTGTGAATAAATGTAAAAAAATAATGCTTTGTTTTTGGTAACAGTTTTTATTTTTATTTAAGTTTTAACAGCTAGCCCTAGGGCGCGATCCAAACTTTTTCTATATATGAATGTCACTAACATTTGAACCAACATTTGTACCATAACATGTTCCTGACTATTATAAGACTTGTTTGCTTCTTTACATTTCACCATTAATGATATTTATATTACAAGATAATTTTTCTTTTATCAAAAAACGTACTTAAATGTTAAATAGGTGACACAGGGGATGTAGAAAATTGAATCCCCTGTCATAATACAAAACAACCAGGAGGCTGCGGTGTAAAGAACAGGGAAATAATGATAAAGGTCACAGCTGGCAGATGCTCAGAGAGGCCATTGATTTTCAAAATTGGCTGTAAAGCCACACAAATGCCGGATTCCCATAACCTTTCAAAATAAAGGTTAAAGAAAGGTTCTGCGATAAGGTAGTGATAAAAAAGGTAATTAAATTGTCAAAGAATGAAAGAATAAAAAGGACATCGTTTCTTTATGGTTTGTCTCGCCGACGTTAATTATTAAAAAAAAAAAAACTATAGATGCCTTTTTTGCGACACACAGCTCAACTTTTAATGACTGTAACCTGTAACGGTTAGTGCTTGCTGCTAATATAACCGGAAGCTACCGTTGATAACCGTCATTTCTAAAAACAGGTCAAGGAAACCACACCACTTTAGGTATTAAAACACACATTTTACATTTAACGGTTGTAACGGCAACTTTTCGCGTAATATAACCGGCAAACTGCCATTAATAAACTTTATATGACAGGCAACTGCCGTTAATAACAGTCATATAACAGAAATCTGCAGTTAATAACCTTAATATAACATGAAATGGCCGTTAATAACCCTCATATCATATGAAACGGCCGTTAATAGCCTTCATATAACAGGACTCTGCCGTTAATAACAGAAATCTACCGTTAATAATCGTCATATAACATGAAACTGTCATTAATAACCTTCATATAACATGCAACGGCATTAATAACCTTCATATAACATGAAACGGTCGTTAATAACCTTTATATAACAGGAAACTACCATTAATAAACTTCATGTAACAGGAAACTACTATTAATAAACTTAATTTAACAGGAACCTGCCATCAATAACAGTCGGCATTAATAACCTTCATATAACATGAAACAGCATTAATAACCGTCATATAACAGGAAACTGCCGTTAAAAACAGTAATAACAGGAAACTACCATTAATAAACTTCATGTAACAGAAAACTACTATTAATAAACTTAATTTAACAGGAACCTACCATCAATAACAGTCATCTAACAAAAATATACCGTTTATAACCGCCATATAAAATGAAACTGCCATTAATAACCATAGTTTCTCGCCACACCACTTTAGGCATCAATACACATATTTCATATATACGGCATTAACGGTTACTTACCGCGATTTATTCCAGGAAACTACCATTAATAACAATAAACAAGTCAAGGAAGCCACATCAGGTTTATGTATTAATACCATATTTTACATTTTACAGTGATCATATTTTGATCGCTTTTTGAAAAACTTGATAGCTTCAGTTAACACGACAGCGGATCAACGCAGCGCCATGAAGGTCATCCCCGACGGTTACTGACTCCGTCCCTCACCGACACACCGCTCCCCCTGACTCACCTGAGGGCTGTAGGCGGCTGTGGGAGCAGATCCCGTCAGTTTTTGGGTAACGCCGCTGAACTTATAGTACATTTTACTCCTGAAGGACGAGGGATAGGTGTTATCCACAACAAAAATCGGCCGGTAAAGGGCTTCCTGTTGCGGCCGTCGCTGGAAAGTGACGTAGAAGTCAGTTGGCTTGACGGTGCCTGTTTAAAATTCAAATTAAGAGCAAGAAGGCTTTGAAAACTGACTTCGTTTTGGACAAATACATCATGTCTTTTTTTTTTTTTTGTCTCTGTTTCTTACCCTGACTTTATTTTGGATCTCTGTTTTGGAATTGATGTTTGTCTGATTTTGTGTGTGTTTTTCTTTCTGTAACCCCCTGGCAAATACTGTATATATTTAGGGCCACGGGGCAATCGCACCGAGCACTGGTCCCATACAGCAATAGCTGTAGGGACTATTGTTATACTGTGGATTTTTTCTTCTTCCTTTTCCGGACGCAATTTCGTCCCGCTACAAATTATATATCAAAACGTGCGGTGTGCTCGGTGTGCTATTACTTTTCTCTACAGAATACGAATTTTTCGCGACATAAGTCGCGAAAAACTGCCCAAAAAAATTGCATTGAAGTGAATGGCAGAAAAAAAGAGCGAAAAAGAACAATAATTGGAGATTTTTAAATGTCTACTTCTCTGGCATAATTTCACCTAGAGACTCCATTTAAACTTTAAACAGTAGACACAAGTCTTGTGTATCGGTGTATTAATCCACGTTTCGATAGGTCGTATAGTTTTTTATCAATCCCTGTTCAATGACCATGATCATTTTTGGAGAAATTCTGAGATTATAATGGGTGTGTATTGCATGGAATGTTCGTGTCACAGTCTGTGACATCATTGGCAGTGTGATGTGTGTTGAGAGTGTTGAGGGAGAGAAAAAATTGTCAAAAAAATAAATTTGAAAACTACGCTTCAGGCTGCAAATTCCACTCTACAGAAATAATTTATACATAGAAACAGGAAAATTTGTCTTCTCACTCACAATCCTCTGGTAAAGCTGTCAGATTTATAGTTTGGGCGTAGGACACACAGATGCGCCACCAACATGCACCAACAGCCTCATTGGCTCCCATATTAAAAATGCAGGAAGATTTCTCTAAAAAGGGAGATGTAACAGTTTTTTTAGATCGCTCTAACAAAGCTATTTTTTCATTTTCCTTAAAAAAAAACAACATATGTAGACGTTCAGGAAGAACTCAGGACATTCAAAGTGAAGTCGGATCAATGATAGGTATTATGGTTTTGCCAAAAAATGCTTTCTGTTCGAGGCCAGAAATTCCAGTCTGTCCACCTCTGGCTTTTGTCACTGCTCCTTGTATATCATATAGTATTATAACATTACTAGTATTAATTGTTTGAAATCTCTGAAGAATCTCATCATAGTGTACACACACCGACAGTAGCCCCCGTGGCCCTTTCAAGATTTCCCCAGAGGAAATTTTCTAGTGTAAATTGTTATTGTGAATAAAACAATTTTGTGTTGTTTAATGTTTAAAATTCAAATGGTGAGCTGGAGGAGGTGCATATGCAAATGTTTTATAAACTACATTAAAACTATGTCTGGTGATCTTATAATATAAGCAATTGTGTACTGTAACAAAGTACATTTACTTAGCACTGTAAGTACAATTTTAAGGTAGGGGAGCAATTGCAACATTCTTTTTTATTTTATTTTATTTACATTTTCTTCATAACTAGTATTTGAATTACACTAATGATCTTGTGGTAAAAATAAACATATATATGTGCCACAAATATTAACACAATTGATATATTTTTGTTATTTTGTTATAATATTACTTTACTGCAAGTCAGGCTGATACAATTGACCAAGCGGGGCCCTGTTCATTCCTATGAAAGTTGTTCAGCAGCGCATGAAGAAAACTTCCACGTATAGGCCTACTTGTGCTTTACTCAAGTATTTCCATTAAATGTGACTTCCACATCCACTTCACTACATTTTGGAAGAAAATATTTTACTTTTAACACCACTACATCAATTATTACTATCAAGCTTTAGTTAGGCTTATAGTGACTGCAGATATGAATTATTATTACAGTAGAAAATATAAATAAGCTCATAAATTATGATATATTATTATAGGTTAAACTACATTAAAGTAATGTATGCAGGAATGCATAATATAACATATACAGTAAGATTCTGAAATGCGTTATTCTGCATAATCAGTACTTTTGCTTTTGGAGGTATATTTTGATACTAATACTAAGACTTTAAATGCACTACTTTTATTTTACACTTAAGAAAGAATCATTGAGAAACTGTGATTTTCTGGCTTAAAATCAAGTAACAAGGTGGTTTTGGTATCATTCCTGAACTAATCCCATAGTCCTGATGTTTAATTGATATCTGTAGAAAATGATCATAGCATTCAATCAAAAGATTAGAGCAAAATAAAACAGGAAAGTTAGATAAATGCACCAATTCTGACTTAATGAGGAAAATCAAGTCTGTCCTGCATAAAATTCATTTTAAAATGTCAATTCCATGCTATTTAAACTTATTTGAATTATGTTATTTCCGAGTCTCATTGCAGCCAGGCAAACATTTTCAGTGTTGTAAGCATCTTTCTCCACTTGTCACTTTTTTCTTCTGTCTCTCCCTTAGGCTTAGTTCACTTGTATTCACTGCATGTTTTTGTACTGCATTACATTAAAAACCTTTTTTTTTTTTTTTTTAAAGGTTTTTAAGTGAGTCCAGAACATCCTCAGAGACCAAATGAACAACTGGAACGCCACTTCGCCACTTTAGTCTCACTTTATGTAAGTTTTTAACCCATGTCTATTTTTATTTACCTAAAGTGCACAAAAACTGAATGAGCTGAGGATAAATGACGCACTGACAAGCCTTCAGAGCTCGCTGACAGATGCTTACAAGTGTAAACCCTGAGGACAGAGCAGCAGCAGCAGTTTGTGAATCAGTCGATCTACTCTTACAACAGTACTTTGTGCACCAGACCGTGGCACAATGTTCATCACAGTGTGAATCTGATGAGTGCACTAGATGTCCTTGCCAAAGGGCTCAGGTGTTCCTCGCATTGAATGCTATGTTCCATTGTCTGCAGGAGGCCTTGAGGTGTAAATAGTATGTCATCATATCAAGGTATTGAACTATCAAGCTCCATCGGCCAAAAATGCTACATCCATTTATCACTTCTCCTGGTCATCCTGTTTGTCTGTACTTAGTTCAGCTAATAATTAGGTTTTTAAAGGGATAGTTGGGATTTTTTCAAGAAGGGTTGAATGAGGTACTTATGCCTAGTCAGTGCGTTACCTTTAGTAGATGGTGGTCAGCACGCCACCAGTTTGAAGTACTGGTACAGAAGCTATGCAATGAACTGCTGTGGACAGGGGCAGCAGCTGAACATGTTTTAATCACTAAACAAAAAAATAAACATCTGTTTAAGTGTACGCTATGTTCAGAAAATTTTCACCACTTTACCTTACTGTTAGACAGCCTTATGGCTTGTGAAACTGTAGCCATTATACTCTCTTCAAAGCCACCAGACTCCAGTTTGTTGGTGTTTTTGTGTGGCTTTTGTGTGATATAACTCATTTGTCTCACATGTGGCATAAAAGGGCAAAACTAGAGTCAAATACAAATGCCATAACTTAAGGTTAGACTTTAAGAAGGTACTTACATTATATTAAAGACAATATTTACATTACAGGTTAAATTTTCTTCCTGCAAAAAAGAGAAAGTGGAATGTTAGATAACTGACTTTGACATGGGAGAGATAGAAGATTGAATCTACTGTCAACGCAGAACAAAAAAGAGGCAGCAGTGTAAAGAACAGAGAAATAATAATGATAATAAAGGTCACATCTGCCAGATGTAACCCTTTAAAAAACTAAAGTTATAATAACAAAAACAGATTAACAGATCCAGGCAGTAGGGAACCAGTAACTCCTGTTCTGCAAGCTATAATTACTGTTTTTGACACTGGAGTCTGGTGGCTTTGAAGAGAGCAATATGCACTGCAGTGGACCAGGGCTGCAGCAAAAGATAAGATAAATAAGATAAGATAAGATAAGATAAGATAAGATAAGATAAGATAAGATAAGATAAGATAAGATAAGATAAGAAATTCCTTTATTGATCCCCGATGGGGTAAATTCAGGTGTTGCATCAGTACAGAGTATAGAGTAAAGATAGATTAAGGTAATAAAAATAGAATCATAAAAATGAAATAGAATAATAAAAATTAAATAGAATAAAGATAATAAAATTAAATAAATAGTATAAAATAAACATACAAACAAACAAACAACCAAGACCAAACTAAATATACCAAACTACATATTTCAGCCCCCTAAAAAGGACTATCAGAAAGCTGTCTGACGGCTAGATAAACAGGTGAGAATATCTTAAATATAGTGTACACTTAAACTGATATTGATTTTATTAGGTGACTAAAATGTGTTTTGCTGCTGCCCCCATCCACAGAAGCACATTTCTTAGCTTCTGTGCTGGTTTTGCTGCCTGCTTCTTCAAACTAAAGGCGTACCGACCACCATCTCCTATAGGAAATACAGTGACTATGAGTAAGAAAGTCAGACGACCCCACTTAAAAAATAAATCAAAACTATCCCTCTAAAGAAGAAGCAGATGATGGGGTCTGATAAAACTTTAATTCAACCATTTTCATGATTTGTAATAAGCCATTTCCCATTCAAAGACATTTTGCAGAGAGAAATTTTATTATAAAAGCTCACACATGAATCACATTAATTATAAGTTCATAGTCTACTGATGGAAAAGTTTTGATTGATGGTTTCAATCAGGCCTGGCCAAGATTCACTGGGCTATAAGCTATAGGCCACATGAGCTGGAAAGCTACGAGTTGTAGGCAAAGTGGTAACACATCGTTGACTCCTGTTTTTGTGTGTAAAAAGCACATTGATAACACAACAACAACAATGATAGTGAGATATGTAGCAGCTACAATACATCATAAACTCATACAAGGCTGCAACGTTCATAACAAATAGGAGACTTTTAAGGACTGACAGATAATGAACTGGCTGATTAATTGTTTAAATTTTGCAACAGAAGAGCACGAGCTTGTGCGTGCATGCGTGTGTAAAAAAAATAATTATGGTTGATTGCAACAGGAGGAAGAGGAGAAGAGATGCAGAGAAAGACTGTTGTGTGGGAGAGGTGTTGACTTGTTTGTTTGGATCATGTGAATCTTCAACAAATCATATCATCTTGGCAAACCAAGGAGAGGGAAAACATGTCTGTATCATGGGCATCATGCTCTATTTTTTATTTAACGAATCTTGTGATGTAATTTTCCCAGTAATCGCAAAAGAAAAAAACTGCCGCGTGCCAGCCAGGGAGGTGTGTGCGTGGATGTTGCCTATTTGTGTGCACACACAAAATCAACCACCATTATGATTGACATGTTGGAGGATGGAGGTTGCCTTGGAGACACAGAAATACAAAATGCCTTACATTTGCTCACAAATGGAGAAGCAGCAATCTCTCCGTCTATTCACTCTTTGTGCTCAGGGTTTCTCCACATTCTGTCTTCTCTGTCACTTTTGTCCCAGAATCTTTTATTCTCCATTTCACACTCCATCTGCGCTGTCATATCTGTCGCCCTTTATTTGTCTGCCACCTTGTAGTCCTTTCTGACCTGTCTCAATATTTCATTATGCCTGGCTTAAGCTCCTCCTGCACACTAAGCCCTCTGTGCAGCCCCCATCTGCATCTGCACCTTCTCTATATTTCACAGGTTCAACAGAATGCATTTAGGTCACACATCAATCTTGTGTAACTTGTACCATCTGGGTGCAAAGCAGAGACAAAGTGAAAGGCTGATGGCCAGACAAACAAACACATGCAGCGCTGGATGCAGATTACAAAAAAAAAAAAGGCAGCCAATGCTGTAACCATGGGAGTACAGTGTAAACAGCAGCAAGATTGACTGAGCCTGTGTGTGTTTAATAAATAATAATTTATGTTTTCCTATTCTTCTGTCCGAGCGGTGTTGTTAAGGAGACGGGCACAGAGCATGCTGGTTAGAGTCGACGATTGGAGATCATCGACACAACAGGCAGGAACTAGACAGGCCAAATAAAATCAGGTGCAGCTCAGGCAGGAAACAGGGCAGGGCACGGAGCTGATCATTATTTCAGCAGCTCCACTGGTTTGTTGAGTTTCTTCTGTCATAGGCAGGGCCGAAGCATGGATGAATTACGACACAAATGGCCCCCGGGCACAGACATGAGGGAGGCCACTCAGCCTGTCACCCAAAAGTCAAAGAGTCTACTTTGAGTAGTGTAGAGTGTATTATATTTTGGGGATTTTGTATCCCTTTGTAGTCATTTTATATGTTTTTTTGTGGTGGTTTTGCATCTATTTTTAATCATTGTGTGTCTATTTCCAGTGGTTCTGTGGTCATTTTGCATCTCATTGTAGTAATTATGCAACTACAAACTACAGGTTTATTTAATATCTCTTTATGGTCGTTTTACTCTTAGTTTTAGGGGGCTTTCAGAACCCAGCAACCTTTGGTTAGTCCAAATCAGAGTGAAATTGATATTTTTGGTTTGTTTTGTATTTAGTCTGGTTTGCTTTCATGGTTCGTAAATATAAGTAGACCAAAAACATTTTTTTTTCCTGAAGGACTTGTGAGAAGGTTGAGGGCTGGAATACAGTATTATTTATTATTGGTTGGAAAGTTGGTGGTAGAAAATGTGAATAAACAAAGCAACCTGGAACCAAACATCATGAAATATTGCTGTAGAAGTTGTTTTTTACCTTGACTCTACACTGATTTATCGTGCACATGAATCCTTTCTCTACTAGTTGATCTCAAATTATTTTATGACTGGTAATTTATTATAAGTTATAATGATTTTATTGTTTTTGTGGACTTTATTCAGCATCTCCTGTATTTGTTCTTTGACCCAGATGTCAAGCAAACATCAAGTCAGTCCTCTCCCAGTCAGGTCGCATCTGTTGCTCTGTGAACATCTCACAGGTCCCACAATCTGCATTTTGGTTCATTTTTCTGTAATTGGGTCATATTACCTTCACAGTGCAATCGATTGGAAACAGACCAAGACTTCCTCTCACAAGTGGTCTGGGACCGGTTATTTTGGTCCAGAGTACAATTGGAGCGTTCAGAAGTGACCAAACGAACCGTAATAAGGATCTAACCGCACCAAAGATGGATTGACACGGACTAAACTTTGGGTTGTGAATGCGCCCATAGAGGCCACTGAGTCTGTCTACACAGGAACAAGACACCCAAAGTTAAAGAGTCTACTTTTAGTTTATGTAGTATATTAAATAATTAGTAATTCCTTGTCACTTTTTAGTCATTTTGTAAGTTTATGTGATGGTTTTGCATTTATTTTAGTCATTTTACTTTTCTAAGTTGTCATTTTGTACCTCTTTGTTTTATTTTTACACCGAGTTTCAGCTGTTTTCACTGATTTGTGGTCCTTTTGTGGTTGTTTTGCATCTCTTTATAGTTGGTTTGTATTGCTGTTTGTGTGCCTGTTTGTCACCAGGATTACAGAAAAACTACTGCTCTGGTTTTAATGAAACCTTGTATAAAGGTGTAGCATAAGCCAAGAAAGAACCTGTTAAGAGGGCAGATACGCAAACAAATTTTACATTTTGTTAACATTGTGAGATAGGGCATTCATGCAGCATTCATGTGGTGTCAGAATAATCGGAAATGATGATTCCCAATCATATGTAATTGCTCACCTGATCTGTTTTCTTTGCTCTTTGTTGCCATGCAAATACTAGAGACAGCTATCAACATATTGTTTAACTTTCTGAGCAGAAAAATACAACTTGTCTTATTTGTATCGTCAGGAAAGCAACTTCCAACTTCGGAAAAGGGAAAATCTGAGGAGCATGTACCACTGACCTTGGCGGAGGTTGCACTTTCCAACTGACCTTCTAATTTTTGGGGTCTCCTTGCAGTTGTTTCGTGTTCGTTTTTAGTCGTTTTACATTTCTTTTAGGTCATTGTGGGTCATTTGTTGTCTGTGTCCGTATGTTTTTGGCTGTTTTGTGTGTTATTTCAGTTATATGTCATCTCTTTATTATCATTTTGCATCTCTGCTGTCATGTTGTGTTTCCTTTGAGTATGTTTGTGGTCATTGAACATCCCTTTTTGGTTGTTTTGTGTTATTTTTCAGCAACAGTTCGTGAGCCAGGACCCCTGACCCCTTGGACCTGTGCCCAGCAGGCCGGTTCAGTAATCCATCCATATGCCCAAAGAGTTTGGGTTCGAACACGTGTTCATTGCAGCATCTCCACTGACAGACTGCGTGCATATCTGGCAGAGCGGAGTTTGAGTTCATGGTAGCACTGTACAAAACTGTGGTAGATGAATGTGATGGGCAGTGCCAAGAGAACAATGCCGCTAACTACACACATCCCCCCAAGCACCCGCCCTCCAACTGTCACAGGGTACACGTCCCCGTACCCCACCGTCGTCATGGAAATGATGACCCACCAGGCGGCCGCAGGGATGCTGGCATAATCCGGGTTCTGCGTTCCCAAATCCAAGCCGTGCTCCAGCAGCTGGGCCAGAGCGCTGTATATCGCCATCGCCACGAAGACAAACACCATCAGCATGACCATCTCCCTGTAGCAGCGTGTGAGCGTCAGCCCCAGAGTCTGCAGGCCCAAGAAGTGTCGGGCCAACTTCATGAGCCAGAACACTCGCATCATCCTCAGCACCCGCAGTATTATACCAGCCACCCCGAGCCCGGCGCCCGGCATCCCTGCCCGGGCCAAAGCCATGGTGACATAGTAGGGGGTGATGGCGATCACGTCGATGATGTTCAGCGGCCGGCGGAGGAAGTCCAACTTGCTCCTGGCCACCAGAAAGCGAATTATGCACTCTGCCGTAAACCAGCCGATGCACACAGCCTCCACTATCCTACAGAGAGGAGAGGAGAGGAGAAAAATGAGCCGAAGTCACTGTAAACAGGAAATGGCAGAGGAGCTACGACGAGATATGATATGATATGAGACACTGTTTGACAAGCAATAACTGTGAGGGAGAAGGAAGTGAAGCAGGGGCGGCATAAGTGATGGGAAACAAGGAGGACATCTGAGGCAATTCAGGGTTGACGCAAGTCAGCAGGACCTGCTGGGATGATTGGGGGAAGATTAAAACCCCTCAAAGAGACACTGTGACACAAACAAACACATGATTACCTCATTGATTAGCACAGCAAAGGCAATCAAACTGAATTAGAGCGAGGTGGTGCTTGTATTTGACATTGAGACAGGCAGGCAGGCCGGCCGGGCAAATACCACAGAGCCTAATGATAACTACATCAGCACAATTAGACAAAACCAAATTATAGAGCAGCTGAGGGAATTGCATCATCTACTGGCATGAAAACTAAATTGGAATCATTTTGACCTCAAGTATAAACTACACTTTTAGAGATTACCTAACCACTGTGACCGATCCAAAAGTATGTCCAGCCTGAGTGAGCATAACCCAGCCTTATATAGAGAAAGGCTGCCTCAGGCTCCTTAAGAGAGAACACGCTGTGCAAAAATAACAAGGAAAGAGAGGTGCACTTTATCACCTTGTATTAAAAAAACTGAAGCCAAAATAACTGCCCATGCAGAAGCAGCCTGAGGTGATTCCTGTAAGTGGCTTAATTCCCTTTTGTTTGCCTACCCTAATATGTAATCTCTCAGTAAACCTTTAATTCATTACCCACTGGAATATAATGTATCTGCCGTTTATCTGATGTGTTTACCCTGCTTGTGTGCTGTGCAGTGTAAACTAGCCGAGCCAATAAAGATATTCAAATTAATAGTGAAGAGGAGGGGAAGAGAAGAAGGCATGGTTTTCTGTGTAATAATTAACGCTAGACTTTTTTTGTAGATAATATGGATTGTTATCGATTGGTTTCCTTGGGAGCTTCTCTGACATGTGAGAACCATGTGGTGAAACTTGTCACTGTGCTGTATTGAAGAGCTGTCAGTTCAGTAAACACAAGGACAAAATCTCTTCATGTTGCTAGTGAGTGTTTTCTAGCATGGTTTGTATATTGGTATTGATATTTTACCTTTAAATTGTAGGAAAAACTACAGTATCATTGGGCAGTCGTTAGGGCTCTGGGATCTGATAAATGGATAGTGCGCAATGAGTGCCTTGAACGCATGTAGGCGCCTCTATGTGCCCATGAGTGTGTATATTTATTATTTACAGAGAGTTAATCATGACATTTATATTTTATTCTGTTAAGCTTGTTTCATGAAGTCACTGCAGACTTTTACGCAGCAGATTTTTCACATATTGCGCATAAACATTTTTCAGCATCCTCATGAAGGAGCTCCTTTTATCCCTCTAAACTTAACTGACTCTCCTTACCTGTGCTCCTCCACAGTGTTCCTCTTGGCTGTGTCCCAGTCCGGCAGGGTGCTCGCACACAGCATGACCATAGAGACGATCACAAAGATCACAGACACTGAAGCCAAGAGCTGCGCCAAAAGCGAGGAATTGGGCTCCTCGAAGGTCTTGCGCATCTTCTCGAGCCATCTTTCGCGACCCGTGGGCGCAGTCCGTTGCACCGGCTGGCTCGAGCTCTGGGAATCATCCCCCGACAGTCCGACGTCCACTTCGGACAGAGTGTCCAGTCCGATCTCGGACATCCTGTCGTCCAGGCGTTTCTGGCAGCAGGAGTCCAAGTGCGCGCTCTCCAGTCCCCAGTAGAGCATCTCCGTGTAGAAGGACAGCTCGCACACTCCGGGGACAAAGCGGAGTTTACCGGAGCGCACGTACAGCATGATGAACACGAAAGCTTGCGCGTGGCGGTCGAAAAAAAACTCATTCCGGTCCCGGTCGTAGTCATCACACAGTTCAAGGACCTCTTTTTCGGTTGCGCAGGCATGCAGGCGGCTGACGCGCCGGAGAGGGAAATCCCTAATCACCTCACGGGTGAAGGCGTACCGGGTTCCCCCCACGTTGAGTACGCAGATGCTCTTCCCGAACTTCATCTTGTCAACCTGCGACAACAACTAAAACTCATCCTCACAGTCCGTTGTCCCTTCCATCACAGGAGTTTGGACACTTGGGGGGCACGGTCTCCCCTGTCCCCCCGGGGCGTGGTTCGCTCAGAGTGGAGCTGGTCCTGCGCTGAGCTCCGTGGCTGATGGAAACTATCCCCTCTGTCCCTCACTCCTCTTCTTCTCCCTCTGTAGCCTGTAGAGGAGACTCTCCACCCCAGTCAGGGCGAGCCAATCCCATCAATGATGTCACATGCGCGCGCGCATGGACGCACGGAAGGAAAAAGGAAAAACTCACAGGGAAACTACAGAGTGTCATTTCACACACATTTATCTCCAAAGTAGAGTCTGTGCAAATACTTTATCGTACACTTTATTCCCTTTAGCCTAACATACGGAAGCACATTCAGAATCATCAATAAACAGCAACACAATCATAGTAATTACTCTGATGGTGCAAAAATACTTGTTAAACTTTAGCCATGGCTTTAAAACTAATGGCCAATTATGAGTTCATATATCATATTATGGCTCTGCTTGCTTATTTACCTGGTTTCTTACTGATTGTAAACTTACAAGCGTACATATCTAGACTGTAAAAAAAGAGATTTAAGTGATATTTTCCAGAAGTGTACTGTATTAGCCTATTTTACAGGATTTTTGAAGTGCAAATTCCATAAAAGGGGTTAATTATGCACACTTTTATTGTAAATATTAACCATAAATGGAAGGTGAAATCTGTAAATTAATATAATGAGACTTAATACATTTTTTACTGTATTTTTCAATTGCTTAATGGTCTTGAATGATAAATTACAGTGAATTCTATGTTAAAATACAAAACAATACATATCTGCTGCTTAAAATTAAGCCAATTTCCTCTGTTCTTAAATTTAATGTTAAAAAAATGTAAACAAATATATTTTACTACCATTTACAAGCGGTTCTCCAGCTGCAGTTATTCATGCTTTATGTTTTAAGCCTCAAATTCTTATTTGATTTTAACTAAAGTGTTTTTTAATTTAATTAGGTTTTATATAGAGAGAGCCTTTTTGTATGAGGAGCAGTGTTGAAAGGAGCCTGAGGACCAGTAAGTGCATAATATGATGAGTTGCTACGAAGGTAATGACTTCTCCCTATATATATATAAATATAAATACTTATATTTCAGTATGACTAATACTACTTAAATATAAATATAAGCATAGAATAACAGACTAAATGAACATAATAAATGCAATGAGGTAGAGTGGAATTATAGATGTAAGTAAATACACAATAAATAAGACTTGAACTCTAGTTGAGAAAAATATACATACATTTTGAAAAACACAACAAATAAAATATCTTGGAATAGCCCAACAGCAAACCAAATAGAACTGATACTACATATATAAATATATATTTAATCCTGTTAGGCTTGTGGTATGAAGTCACTACATTCAAAACTTACTTAAATTAAAGTACCATAGTGATACTACTATTTGCATCAAATGTACTTAAAATATCAAAAGTAAAAGTACTCGTGATGCAGAATGGCCCCACTCAGATTGTTAAACATTTTATGAGATTATTTGTTTTTATGCATTAATGTAAACAGTGTTTTAATCTAGTAACAATTAGCTCATTTTAACTACTTAATATACTGTATTGAGGTTTAATATTTTTAAAAGGTCTAATAACTTTAAATTTATCATGTTTGTAATGTTAAATCCTGACCTGAAAGGTAACTAAAGCTGTCAGCTAAATGTATTAAAGTTAAAAAGTACAATATTAACCTCTAAAATGTAGTGAAGTAGAAGTATAAAATTACATTAAAATGGAAATTCTCAAATAAAGTACACATTCCTTCAAATTATACTTAAGTACTCTACTTGAGTAAATGTAATGTAATGTGAGGAAGTATAATAATGCTGCATAGGCTATAAACACTAGAAGAGAAATATATATATATATATACATTAAAAAACACAACAAATAAAATAGATACTACACACTATAAACATTACACAAGTGCAAGTTTGTTGATATTTGGTCCATATGTCACCTCAGCTGCAGCTCTCCTGCTGCCTTCAAGTGCTCTTTGGAAACTGCAGCTCCTGGAATCAAAGCTCGTCTGTGCATTGGAGTTATCTTTATGAAATGCAATAACACCAAACAAGTCTTATCTCGTGTTTTGGAAATGTTTCCTTTCCATGCATATAGCCATGTCTACATTGTGGTAATTTATGGTGAAGAAAATGCATGTTCATGCATCTGTTTAAAAAATATTTCTCTGGGGATAAACATTTTGGACAGATGTGACATTCATATGCACTGACTGAATGCTAAACCTTGACAACTCATACTTGACATATTTACCTTTTTACTTAGTTGTGTGTGGGCCTGGAGCCAAGTGATTTTTATATTTCAGACAGCACTTGAAGGCAGCATTTGCCATGGACTGAACTTTTCCAGACTTACAGTAAAAATATGTTTCCTTGTTTAAGTAAATATAATGAAGTGGAGTGGTAGTAGGCTCTAAATATATCATCACCCTGTTAACATAATCGCCTAACTCATTTTTTCAAGTTTTGCAGGAAACACAAAAAACTTCACCAAAAGTGTAACATATGACATTTATTGATCATTTCACTCAAACAGGATGTAACAAAGGATGGCTATTGGCATAGTAATAACACTGTGTGTTAATTATGTAACTTAAGAGAAATAAATGACTTAGGCAATTTTTTGAACATGCCTTTGTGACTTAAGCAAGATATGGTAACACTTTATTTTGAAGGTGTCTACATAAGAGTCATACAAGCCTGTCAGAAACATGACATGACAAGTATCATGAGCATTAATGTTACTTCAAAGTGTCATTAATGTTCATGACACATCCCATGTCATGTTTATGACACGCTCATGTCACTCTTATGTAGACACCTTCAAAATAAAGTCTTACCATACCTTGCTTAAGTCACAAAGGCATGTTCAAAAAAATGTCACGTCACATTTTATTTTGACTTGGGCATAATAAATCCGCTTAAGTTACACACTTGACATAGGCCATTATCTTAAAGGGGTAAAATCACATGATCTGATCAACTGAGGATGTAGGCGATTTTACCATAGGTGGCCGGCATCATGAGGAGATGATTTAGGCAAAAAAAAAAAAATTTTTGACGAAAAATGACTGATTATTGATTATTTTAACAGTGTGACGATATGCAGGCTCACCATGTGCAAGGTTACAGAAGGGCCACACGAGAGTGGAGTATAGGAGCAGACAGAAGTATCACTACAGGCTTATAATGTTATGCAGTTGGTTATAAAGCCACTTGATTAATATATTTTGCAGGTATGATTGCATTTGCACCCACTGTTTATTCCATATAAGTATGGTTTGTAAATGTGTGTGTGTTTGTGTGTGTGTGTGTGTGTGTGTTTGTGCGCGTGCGCGAGCCCCTCTCAACGTCACCAGTCGGTGGTTTTTCGGGTTGATCCGACTTCTTTTGGCTGCCGTGAGTTCACTGTATTGTAAAGGCTACTGTGAATCCGAGAGGAGGAGGGGGGGGTTCATTTGCCAAAAAATCTCCCGCTTGGGTACACATCCGGAGTCTCGACGATCATAATTTAACGCACCTTTTTTACCTTTTAAGAGACCGAGTTTTATTGTTTTTATTAATTTATTCTATTCCTCGTAGTTTATGGTTTACACTCCGGGAGGGCAGAAATGGCGGCCAACATGTACCGGGTCGGAGGTATGTATGTCAATGTGGATCTTTTTTTATCAGACCGAAACCCTTTCAGTTTTGCATCCCTCCCTGGGAGCTTAAAGCTGTTATTCTTTTTAGCTTCTTTGCGTCTTATAGTGACATACGGCTGTGTTCGCACGCACAGAGATGTTAAGTTGGAGCAGGAAGGTGAGCATTTCTAAATATTTGGGATTCAAAATGGGTCAGGCCTCGCGTCTGTCGTGGCCACAGCAGCTAGCCGCCAGCTTGCTAAATGGCTAGCTTACAATGTAAACATATTTCAGTTGTCGGCACCTTTTGTTGGGCTTCATTTTGGGGTAATTAAACCGGGAATACGGGGAGCTGATACCTCATGTGGCTTCTGTACTAGACATGTTGTTAAAATGTTACCACGGGCTGTCTGAGGCTGCCTTTGTATTTGCCTCTTCTGGCATGCAGCCATTAGTACGAGTCCTTATTTAGCTAACGTTAGCACCAGTAATGGCTTCACTCATTAGCATTATTGCAGCTGTGGCGCCCGTTTTACACTACAACAAGAAAGCATCCAACAATTTTGGTAACATTTAGACACCGGGCATTGCCACACTGTCCATTTACACTCACAACAAGCGCAATTAATTAGCAAATATGACTTCACTTGCTCTGCTAGCTAGCTTGTTAGCAGTGTACTGGCATTCAGCATCAAATTATTGTCTCGATTAATGGCGTCGTTGCGACGGGTGAGATTAAACCTTTAACACCTTTAATCACACGTACTTCCAATCTTTATTAGCACTCTGATTGTTGGCATAGGTGCTTACCATGTCAGGTAAACATTAAGCATCTCTGCACAGGTGATTAATATTGGCAACAGTTTATCAGTGTCGTTGCAACGTATATCAGTTTGTGATCCATATGGTCACCTCAGCTGCAGCTCTCCTGCTGCCTTCAAGTGCTCTTTGGAAACTGCAGCTCCTTGAACTTAAATCTCGTCTGTGCATTGGGATTTATTTTTATGAAATGCAATAACACCAAACAAGTCTTTTCTAGTCTTTTGGAAATGTTGCCTCTTCATGCATTCAGCTTTGTCTACTTTCACTACAATTTATTTCCTGCATCTGAAAGTTTATAGTGAAGAATATACATTTCATGCCTGGGATTTAATGTTTAAACAATATTTCTCTGGAGTTTAACATTTTTGCACAGCTGTAACATTCATATGCACTAACTGAATGTTAAACTGTGACAACTCTTGACATATACCTCTTCGCTTACTTGTGTTTGGGCCTGTAGCAGAGTGATTCATATATTTCAGACAGCACTTGAAGGCAGCATTTGCCATGGACTGAACTTACTGTATATTCTGGTCAGGTAGAGTTAGGTCAGGTTGGATTTTTTTGCCTCCTGTCTCATGTTCATGTGGATTTTTGTTGGGCAGTGGAAAATCAACAGTCCTGACAGAGATATATCCTTGACCGTCCTCAATTTATTTATTTTTGCTAGGCGATATGGCCAGAATCTTCTGTCCTGATATATGTCATTTCAAGATAATAACCACACAGCAGTCTATTTTTGTGCACTCTTGTCAAATGAAAATTATTTTTCCTAGGTTTGCTTCAGCTTTGCTCCCATCTGCAAAGATTAGAACATAAAGCATCATCCAGATGACCTAAACATTGCCTTTACATAGATGTTGAGATGATCTATATCATCATATTGCACGGCCCTACAGTATGGTGATGGTCTCACAGGCAGTAAGGACCTTGATGTACACATAATTTCTTTTTCCTTGACTTGCTTGAATTCGAATCGATATTCTTCGTGATGCATTACAGTTAACTGGTTTATTAAGGTCCTTGCATCTTTTTAACCTCTTCCTCTAGATGTAGCAATTGCTGATACTGACTTTATTCACATTTACACAGATACACATGCTCTATTTTTGGCTACACTGTAAAAGTGCACTATGGTATAATGAGGGAGAACACTATAGTATATTACGTAAGCTGGTGATGGGATGATGGCCACATTATTAGGCACACTTCTACAATTTAATGCAATGCAACAGATCTGCCACACATTCTACATTTAGGAGGATTATAATGTTACTGTGAGAGGGGTTAATTTATGTGTTTGTAGTCGTCCATGATGTACATGTGTACTAGAGGAGAAGTGAATTTTCACTCCAGTCCCATCCCAGTTCCACATAAAGAAACTCTTGTCCTCTCCCAATCTCAAAGTATACCTCCTGTCCCATCCCATTCCTGTGTTAAGACCCATAATGCCTTCATGAAAGAGTACAGAACCATAAAAAACACTTTGGCCAGGGGTCCCTATACTTTTTCTAATGAAGTCCAGCTCCTAAATCCCTGTTTTGAACTACCTTGGAAGGTACTCTTATATTTAGAAACTGACCCACTGCTGTTATTTTTCCTGTCCTGCCCTGTCCTGTCCCTTATTGTCAAAAGTAAAATTAACTCCCAAAAATATCAGCCTACAGTGTGTGCTAGGCCTTCCTTCATGATTGTGAATGAGTTGGGCAAAGCAGTAGAAACGCCTCTCAACACAATACAGTCCAGTTCAATAGACCGCAAACTACAACCTCAATAGTAAATGTACAGTTGGATGAATTCTTCTCTCAAAATGTCAGTCAAAACAAATTATTTTTATCTTTGTAAAGGTGAGCTGTTGCACTGGATTGCACGGATAATAACATGGCCACAAATGTATTATTCTCACTTGGTTTCACAGGCTAACACGTCGTTGCAGTGAAATAATGAGTGTGTGTTTTCTGTTACAGATTATGTATTCTTTGAGAACTCCTCCAGTAACCCGTACCTGATCCGGCGGATAGAAGAACTCAACAAGGTACATAAGTGTTTGTGTGTCACTTTTGTGTGCGTTTATGCCGTTTTTATGCCTAAGGGTGAATAGCAAGGATTCCTCCCTGTTTTCTTTCCCCACCCCCCATTTTGCATTGATGTGTGTGTGGGTGTTCATTTAGTGACTGAAAGTGGTATTGTTCTATGATGAGACCTGACAGGTGTTCCCCAGTCTCCTAACCGCCGTTGATATCACAGGACACACCTGTGGGGAGTGTGTTATGTGTAGGTGGGGGCCAATATTGTAATGAACTTTTTCAGGAACTTGCATAGCTCTGGATGAAAGATCAGCTTACTTTGAAAAACAGTGGTGTGAAGCTTTCTTTGCCAGTGTTTGATCATTTGCAGAGACTCCTGTTTTAACACATTTCATAACCGTATTATCAGTTAAGTACACACCAAAGCTAACTTTTGTTTTAACACGACAGAAGCATCTGTAACGGGTGTGTCAGAAAAGCTTTTCCTGTGTTGCATTTGCACCAAAATACTCAGATAAATGCATGCAATTATCAGATGGTGTGGGCAGGAAGATGTCAGATCGGTCAGCATCAGCCAGAAAAAACAAACATATTGAGGCTTTACATTTAAATATAAAGACAGGAGCCAGTGTTGTTATCATGAGTGATAAAAGGGGGTGGACAAAAAAATATCAACACCCTGCAGTATGATGTAATGTAACACAATCGTCCTGCAACAGATGCAGCCTGGATGAAGTTTATAATGTTCTTTTTTTTGTTGAGGCTGAAAGAGAATGGTAGATTTAACTTGATGGACATTTTTGTGGCTTATGCTGGTGTTACATTCTATTGCAGAATGTAGTGTTATTAACTACATATGCTCATACCTACAAGCTTACTCTTTAAGCAGCAGAAGTTGGAATCAGTTTTCTCAGACCTCATACCCCCACATCCATACACTCTCCATCAGTCACAGAATTTAATACTGGCTGAGTCTCTAAGCCTGTTGGCCTAATTATCCAGCGAGACAATCAATCAATCAATCATCTGATCAAAAGCGCTGTTGCTGCCCTGGTCAGCCTGTCATAGCAGCATAGCTTGACAAGCTCACAAAGGAGCCATGTCTCTTGGGAAATTAGAGGTTTGTGCAGGGAGGTGTTGCCACCGTTTTCAGTCAATCTGGATCCCTCTACTCTCTCTGTTTCAGACGGCCAGTGGGAATGTGGAGGCCAAGGTGGTGTGTTTCTACAGAAGGAGAGATATTTCCCACAGCCTCATCCAGCTCGCAGACAAACATGCAAGTGAGTAGTAACTCCTGTCACACACCAAGACAACTTTTTGTTCTGGTGTCACATGTGAATGAAAGTCACTTTTGAAGCAATTAAGTGTTGTAAGAGACAAGTCAATGTTAATATTAACCCTTTGAACCCCACTGGAGGGTTTGAAAGGCATGTTTTATCAAAGTGTCAGAAATTATCACTGGGTTTTCAGATTTTCTATGCTCCTTGAACAAATCATGCGTGACTAACCGTTCCATCAGAAAAACAATTATGAATCTCAGATTAAAATAGTGATATTTCATCAAAATAACGTATTACTATTTGGCAAAAATCAACCATTGCAATAACCAGATTGTGGGAAGCCACAAATGCAGAAGCAAAAATTTTGTGAAACTGACTGAACTGCAAGCTGTTTACATTTTTACAACCTCTCTTGTCCTCTCCTCTGCTCTGTTTAAATAGTTCAATATCTATTGCATGTGCAGTATCTATTCTTTCTACAATATTGGTGACACTTGTGGGCACTTAGAGGGGAAATGTATAAAAAGATTCCTTTTCATTGTAATTTTTGTAAAATAAATAATCAAAGGAATTCTGCTTTTTAAAAAATGTATTTATGGCTTCATAATTGTGTTATACTGCACAAAAGTTGTGATTTCTCCCTACTTCTAGCACTTATTATGCTATTTCTATTGAGGTGCAGAAACTTGTATATTGCAGTGAAAATTAGGCCACAGTGAGTAAAATGTGAAAAACAACTTCATGGGGTTCAGGCGTTAATATACATTCAACTTAAATGTAGAGCTGAAATGATCGGTCGATTAGTTTAGCAACAGATGATTATTTGGCAACAGTTTGGATAATCAGTTCTTTCTTCAAGTGTTCATGCAGAAATATGTGAAACATTTGCAGTTTATAGCTTCACAAAGATAACAATCTTATGTTTTTTAGTGTTTTAAAAGAACATCTTTGGATTAGTCAAGAAATAAATGTGCAGATTAAACACTTATATATTTAGTTATATATTCACATCTTTTGCTTCTGATTTTGCTGCTGTGACAAGTGAATTTTCCCATTGTGGGATCAATAAAGTATAATCTAATCTTACTTAATAATTGTTAATTGCTTCCCTGCTCAAATGCATTCACAACATTATGGAAAAGCAGCATTTTTTTCACTTTTTAACTGCAAGAATTATTGGTTAATAATTTAATAAACGATACATTTATTCTTACAATTGGTCTATTTTTAAACAGTGAATGGATACTAGAGCAGCGGTCTGAACCTATGTGGTTTTCAGTTCTGATTTCAGACAGTCTCAGTGATGGAAAATGTCATTATGGGCTTTCTGCTGCATGTCAGTCAGTCTGACATTTCCAGCTGCGTTTCCACTCAGCGCGTCCTGTGCACATAATAACATTTACCATCAATGTAAAAAAAAAAATCCATTTCCATCAGACTGCAGTCATTTAATCAAATGTATGTGTGCTTCAGCGGCTTAATATGAATATAAATATAGATATCCTTTATTTCTTAATTGCTTATTACTGAGAGTGTGGCTGCATGAGTAGAGGAAGAAGGAAAGTGTTGCTGTAACACCTGTTCTGTGTGGGAAGCCTTCTACCTGTTCCCAGTGATGTTTCACTTTGTCCTTTGGTCACAATAAAATTACATTTTTTTGATAAGTTCCTGGAAATAAAAAACTCCCTTCTGCCAAAGCAATCCCACAACTGTGCGGAGGAGGGTTGAGATGAAGTTTACATGACTGAGAATCAGCACGGACAGGAAAGACAGGAATGTATTGTGTGGTTTAATACTGTTGGTCATAATGTGGAAAACCAGTTTTGCTCATTTGGCTAGGCTCTGTAAACATAAAGCAGCCTTCAGCACAGAAATATAAACCATACAGTATGGTGAAACATATGCACCCGTTGCAGCCGCACTGTGCTGAATCCACAAGATATTTGGAGTCACTTGTGGACCAGCTGCTCAGCAGAAGAGACGGCAACAACAATTAAATTTAGCACTGCCTACTGTTAAAAATTGTGCACAATTTATGAGTTTACTTCAGGAGGAAAACAAAAGGACAGGCAGTGAAAATGATTTACAGAATTAAAAAAAATATCCAGAGTGCTTGGGAGTCAAAGTTGAAATGTTTATCAATCTGTTGCTCTAAATGTTTAGCTATAAATTTCAGAAGGGAGCAGCAGCAACGCTCTTAGTGGAGTCATTCTGGAGGCCTGCACGCCAAAAAATTTGCATTTGTTTTGTCTATCATGCTGATCAATGCAGCCAAAGATCAAACAACAGCTGAGGGCCAAACACGGGCTCCGCAGGAGAGCTAAAGGGTCGGTTTATCTGAAAAACTGGTATTTTTTCAATCTACCCTCATCAGGATCAAGTCGTGCAAATACTTTTGATTTTATTAGCTTTTAGCTCTTAACGTTTCTACCCCTGACATTGCTGCTGCTGCTGCCGACCCAAAACATCCAAAATAGAGTAGAAAACATCCCCTTTTACCATTCATACTTAGCAGTATTTGCATGTATACATTTACTCATCCACTACAGAAATGTTGCTGTGATGAATTAGCAACCACTCGGTGACAAATAAGAGACTGACTTCCTGTAGTTGCCTTCCAGTGGTTTGTAGTGGAAAGCTTTCAGTATGAAAGCAGCAGCAGCAGTAAAAAGTCTGTGTGAAGACGCAGCAGTTAGAGCCCTGAGATATAGAAGGAAAGCAGAGCAAAGAACGGCGAGTCTGCTGTCTGTCAGATAAAAGTAAAAGCAGCAACTTAATGGAGGAAATGGAGAGACGAGTTTCACTACAACATAGAGGAAGTTGCTGAACCAATCTGAGACACTGCTCAGTTGAGCGAGGGGTCATGGGTTCAGTATCCTTAAACTGAAGTGTTTGTTAGTGAGTCGTACAGCGTGTGATATTAAAATTGGGGTGCAGTGAAAAGTTTTGCACCCACTTTAAGTGCAGAATCACCATCCAGCATGCTCTCAATAGGCTTTACATTAAAAAAATACTCCACAGGACAGAGCTCAAAGCAAGCAAATAACATTGTAAAAATCTAAATAAAATGTAACTGGTTAAAAAAGAGAAGTTAAAAAGACATTTAAAAGTTTGTGGACCCAACCAAGTTTTGTGGGAGGTATTAAAAAGTTTATAAAGTTAGAGTTCAAGTGAAGGTTCTTCTTCTAATGGAAGGCCGTCCCAGAGATAAGTGGCACGGTCAACAAATGCTCTGAAGTCAGCTGATTTACTGTGAACTGAATGAATGACCACAAGACCAGCATTGAGCGTGCGAGAGAGAGTAGAGGGTGTGTCGTGTATGCGGCGTAATTAACTCCGATAGATAAGACTGGCAGCAGGCCTTTATTATAAGTTAAAAGACGAACAAGTGAAGAGAGGCCAGGGTGGCTGTTTTATGGTCAAATTTTGTTGTTTTTGTGAATATCTTAGCTGCAGCATTCTGAGAAAGCTGAAGACTTCTAGGAGCTTTTAATGAGCAGATAAAAGGATTTTACAGTAATCAAGTTTAGAGGGAGTCATTTCATGCAGAGATTGGTCATATGTGCTGAGGTTAGAAAGTTGGGTAGCAGGGTTTGAAAGTCTCTCACAAATTCTCTTTAACTTCTGTTATTTAAGTGTATAAGCAGGTGTAAAGACTGTCCAAAAGTGTCTGTTGTTCCTAGTTTTACAATTTTGTCTCACCTTCTTGTCAGAAGGACTACAAACACTTTTCTTCAGTCTTGTTTGTAGGAACTAGTTAATTTTGAGTATACACTGGCCTTAAGGGTTTAGCTTTGACAGTTGAAATGCACACGGTCACAGTACGGTGCAGTCTAGGGTCGGGTTATGATCAAACGGCAACACTAGGGCCTAGTCTACATGCCAATTTTTTTTTATTAATTCTCAAAAAAATCATCCACACAAGCATTGCTTACAAAAAACTGGCAGCGATATAACCCTGACCCTTAAGCCATGTTTGCATCCAATCATGCAAAAAGAAGCTGTTCAAGCTTCAAGCCAATCAAAAGCTGAAGAAAGCTATTACTGGAAGAATTACTGGCTGCAATAACTGTACATGTAAGCATGTAAAAAGCCCCAGGTTAAAACCAGGTAAAATGTCACCTAATTTGTCACATTTTACAAATGGTTTTCAACCTAACTCAACAGTTTTACAAAATCTCCATTTTCAGTGACTTAAAATGCAGTTTGTGTGTGTACGAAAGGCCAAAAAGCACAGAAAACGATACATTTTGGGGGAAAAATAGCGTGGACGTGTGGACTAGGCCAAAAAGGTGAAAAGTCAGCTTTCATAGTGAGAGGGGAGATGAAATATCGTTAAAATATGCAAATAAAGGCAAAATTTTCAGACTGTCTCTCCAGGAAGACATTTATAGTGTTGTACTCGGTTGTTCACATTCAAATAAGATGGATATAGTTGTTTAGAATGAAAAGCTTTGGAGAGTTTCTCACCTCCACACGGCTGGCCGATCACAGTGTGAAGTGGGTGTAAATGTTGGATTTTCTGTGGTGGAAAGATGCAGCAATTGACGGTTTTCAGTGAGGGGATTTCCGACCGTCCAACAGACACTACTGGCTGCTTAAAGTGTGACATACCGGCACTGTAGAAATGGGGAATCTCGCTCTCTGTAGGATTTTCTAACAGAAAAGTGAAGCTGCCAATAATAGAGAGTGGAAACAACTGGTGTTATTATAGATGGTTGCCAATGGCAGATGATGTTTATTTATCAAAGTACACTCTGCCTTAACATGTTTATCTGCTGCATGTCATTATGCGCCAACTCGGCTGCAGCTAATACAGTTTTAATGGATAGACACTGTGTTCTTAAAATTAAATTTCTTGCAGTAGTCCTGAGCATAATAGCTGGGGCGGCTTAAATGGATGGCAGCAATAGTTTGTGATCGCAAAGCCCTCAAGAGCCATTTTACCAGCCTGTTGTATTATATCTGAAGACGACGCTGTTATGAAACCTCATTAAGTGGTGCTTTAGGAAACCTTGGAGATAAATGGATGAACTTGGCTCAAACCATTTGTAACTTTTGATAATCTGTTGGCCTGTTTTCTGCCACGAGTAAGTCATGTTTCCTGTGTCATGGATGCTCGTTTTTAACATCTTCTAGTATGTTTTCTGTTGTAGCTTTTCTCTTCTAATGTGTAATGTAATTTGCTCTCATGTCGTGCCTTCTGCAGAGGAGTTGGAAGAAGAGAAGGAGAGCCCGACAGAGACAGAGCTAACAGAAAAACAGAAACACCAGCTTCGCCACAGAGAGCTCTTCCTCTCCCGGCAGTATGAGAGTCTACCTGCGACACACATCAGGTACTACACACACACACACACACACACACACACATACACACACACACACACACAAGCTGGACACATCTGCAGGCAGTGCCCATGGATAGTCACTCATCCAGCCATGAACAGACGGATTGAGTGCTGCTCACTTCCTGTGCCTGTGTTTTACATGGTTCTTGTCCCCCCTCTCTCTCTTTCTATTAGGGGGAAGTGCAGCGTCGCGTTATTGAATGAGACTGAAGCCGTTCTTTCATACCTTGACAAAGAGGTGAGCTAGAGAAAGGAAAAGTTGATTTGTCATCCCTTACTGGTTTCTGCTTGTTGCAGGCTGTCACAGCAGGTTTTAGACATGCATTATGTGCTTTTTTTCATACGTCAGGTATTAAAAACTGAAATAAGTGTCACAAAAAGTGTTTGAATCAGCTAACTGACTCATTGATTTATCATAAATCCATAATAGGGGTGTACCGAATATCATTTTTAGTCTTTTTTTGAATGTCTTAATCACCTTCCTTCAATGAATATAACTTATATAATATAACTATAATAAACTCTTTAATGAATCTTAAAGTTGTGTGCTGCAGACAGGAGAGCAAACAGTTTTTTGTACTGCATTTAAACTGTTGCTTTTAAAAGTCTAAACGCCAACACATATGGATTGAAGCAGAATATTTAATTAGATAAAAACGGGTTGTGAATTTTGGTGATTATAACATCGATCCTTACATACATATTTATGTACATACATATATATATATACATACAATACATTTTGACTTATGGACCTCAAAGTGCTCAAATAGTATAATTCTAATATTAGTGCAGCCTTATCTTTATCTGCTGCTGTGCAGAAATACTGGCTTTAAACAGAATGAATAGATATGCAAAATAAAAAGCTGCACAGAATTTGAACGCTGATTAAGAAATTCAATGTCAAAGTTCTAAATGAAGATTCAAACACTATTTTGTACAGCCATACTCCACAGATGTAATGAAATAGTTCAGAATGTGCAGGAAAAGATGAAAACTTTAATTAATTATCACATGAGAAAGAAAGCAGCAAAACCTGACACATTTTAGATGCTAGAACTAGAGTTTATTAGGACTTTTTTTGTCTAAAAAAGTATGTAAACAAGTTTCATATCGTTTCTCTGTTTATTGACAAATTGATTAATTGAGTATAAGTTTCAGCTCCTGAAAAGTGAAATGATTCAGTTGCAGCAGTTTTCTTAATTTTACACTAAAACTTCTTGTAGAGATTACAATAAAGAGCTGGGATTTACCATCAGAATTTCTGTAAATCTTAATATCTTTTTTTTTTTTTCCAAACAAAAAAAATAAGTTTAGGTTCAAATTCATAACAGAGAAGCAAGTTTGACATTGCAGCATTTAAAAAAAACCTGTTCCTTAAAATGTGGATGCTGTTTGTTGTGTCATTTTGTTTTTACTTTCTTTATTAGTTTCTAAGGAAACATAAATGATGCATTACTATATCAATAAAAAAACACATCTATAATATGAATTAAAATACATAGCAATATATACAAATATATATATAAAAGTGTCCCATTATACTTTCCAAGTCTATTTATTCAAGATAATTAATAAAATACTTATCTGAATGGAATAGGTAATCTTTTTCTAAGGATATACAAGCAGTCTGTTCTTTTACCCTTTTCAAATACTTGATTTTTTTAACGTTTATGATAGAGCTATTATCTGTTGCCTGTAACAAACACAGATCTAAAAAGAGTTGCTCTGTCTTGCATTATGCTGATCAATGTGTCGTTCTCTTCAGGATACGTTCTTCTACTCGCTGGTTTACGACCCAACACAGAAGACGCTGCTGGCCGATAAAGGAGAGATCAGAGTGGGACCGCGCTTTCAGGCAGACGTACCTGAAATGCTACAAGAGGGTCAGTCAGAACAAGTGACTTATTTAATTTTTTTATTTTAATTTATTTGTGTAAAAGAGGATACACACATCTAGTATTAATATAATCTTGTATCTCAAAGGGATACGGCAGGGAAATGTAGTTTATTTTAGACGGGGTGAGAAGACACACGGTTTGTTAGCAGTATTTATTTTGCTGTAGTGGAGTAAAACATTTTTCCAGTGAACAATATTGTCCAATGACTTGATTTTTAAGCCTCTTTCACATTTGCAGCTTGAAAGTATTATCAAGTTTTATTAGTATTAACTGAAGATAATATTGCAGAAACTTTGACCTGGCAGTAAAACAGGGTATCTGCGGGGTCTTAAAATGTCTTAAATCCAATAATTTGAATTTAAGCCCTTAAAATGTCTAAAATTCTCTTAAAATCTCAAAAAATGTCTTCAATACGATTTTTGATTTTTCTATAACATAACTACAAAAAGGAACTAAGTACCTTTTCCTTCATGTCTTTTGTACTTTTTTGCCAGTAAGGATGTGAAATTGGTCTCAAACTGTATTCTCTATGGTCTTAAAAAGTCTTAAATTTGACTTGTTGTAACCTGCAGAGACCCTGTAAAACCACCTCACAGCTTGAGTCAGGAAAAGTATTTTTATTTCTTGCTTGTGTAAACAAAATTTTTAAAATGTCTTCATCCAGCAGGCTCATTTAAGATGTTTTTGTTTTTAATTTAGCAACTTGATCCCGTTTTTTAAAAGCTATAGAGCTGAAAGGCTAAAAAATCAGTGATGTGTTTTTCAAATGAATACAATATTAGGAAGATAATAGTGGAAGAAACGAGCCATTTTATCTGAAAACCTCTTCTGTCCAGAACCATCAAAAATATTGTGGACATTAACTAGCTCTGCCCAAAAAATGTTAATATAGCAATATCACGGGCAATTCAATTACAACATTTCACATATATCCAAATTATTATTCAGTTTCTCCCGGTGCCGTCTGTAAGCCGTTACCTCTGTGTGTCCTGCAGGTGAGGCAGATGACAGGGACCAGTCCAAGCTGGAGGAGAGGCTGTGGTATCCAGAGTGTCCACTCACCAGCAAACAGATAGACCAATTCTTAGTGGTGGCACGGTAAGACCTTTCACCTCTGACCTCTACACTTAAACAATGTAATGAACCTCAGGCTGCAACTCTCTAGCAGACAGATGGATTCATATTAAAATGCAACCTCTATTTCAAGAGCTGGGATGCATTGTAATACAGAATGCATCAAATTTAGTGTTTCAATGAAGGTTTTTATGTACAAAAACAAAAGTTAGTCAGTTTTAACATCAATATATTGTCTTTGTTATGTATTCACTCAAATGTAGATCCAAAAAGGTTTTGTTAATGTATTTATTAGGGGTTTTTTTTAGCAGCGTCTCAACTGTTTTTGAGCAGAGTATTAAGGTCTCTACTGCACTGAAACTTTACATTATTTAGAGCCTCCGTTGGTGGATCATGAGGCAAATAAATTGCAAATGTTATAAAAGCACATTGTTGTTATTTAAGGGGATAGCTCCAAAGTATGGCTCATTATTTTATATATATATATATATATATATATATATATATGACTTCATCACAGTTTATTGTGGCTGTAAAATAGAAAATGGATAATATTAGGATAAAATCAATGCAAAAACTTAAGTTTAACCATTTTTTTGTGTCTGAGTCACGATCGGCTCATTTTTGTTTGCAAACATCGTTTCTGCTCCTCATTACTGGAAGTACATGCAGAGCTGTGCAGCAGCAAAAGACAAATGAACCCTACTCACAAGGATGTGTAATTATACAGTAATAAACCGGTACATTAATCTAGTTTTTTAGATTAATACTCTTAATGTTTGTTTGTACTTCCAGGGCGGTCGGGACCTTTGCTCGAGCGTTGGACTGCAGCAGTTCTGTTCGACAGCCGAGCTTACACATGAGCGCAGCTGCAGCCTCACGAGATATCACGCTGGTGAGTTCGACGCCCACGCACCACAAAGCTCTGCGGTACCTGATCCGGGCTTAAATGATAGGCTTTAACCCCCCACCCCGCGTCCATTTATTGCAGTTCCATGCGATGGACACGCTGCATCGCCATAATTACGACCTGTCGAGTGCGCTGAGTGTACTGGTCCCAGCGGGCGGCCCGGTGCTCTGCAGGGATGAGATGGAGGAGTGGAGCGCCTCGGAAGCTGCTATGTTCGAAGAGGCGCTAGAGAAATACGGAAAAGACTTCAATGACATCCGACAAGACTTTGTAAGTGTGTGTTTATAACTAACTTTTTGGTATTCGGTAGGCCTGTCATGATAACAATTTTTTTTGGACAATATATTTTCCCAATAACTATCACGATAAACGATTGTATCCTTAATGTCGTTTTAGGACCATTTTATGCCACTGATACAGGTGCATCTCAATAAATTAGAATATCATGCAAAGGTCAATTTCCAGTAGTTCAAGTCAAACAGCCCCAACCAAGTATTGAGTGCATATAGATGGACATACCTTTCAGAGGCCAACATTTCCATATTAAACATACTTTTTAAAATTGGTCTTTTGTCATTTTAAAATTGTTTTGAGACACTGAATTTTCCGTCTTCATTAAATGTAAGCCATACTCATTATAATTAGAAGAAATGAAATACATTAAGACATGAAATGTTTTATTTTGTGTGTAATGGATCTATATAATGTGTTATTTCCACTTTTTGAATTGAATTACTGACATAAATAAACTTTCTATGATATTCTAATTTATTGAGATGCACCTGTATAATGATATTAGAGCAAAATAATTCAAGTACATCCTTTTCCACAGCAATGAATTTGTAAATCTCAAGAATATTAAACATTGGAATTTAAATGTGGAAAAGAAACATCCTAGATAAATAAACTATGTTCAAAACAAAAATTGCATTGGGGGTTGGCTTTCCATGTCCAAATATGGTTTTTGTTCTCAGCTGAGAAAACTGGGTGGGATAGTTGTTTTAAAAGCACTTTCAGGTTCGTTGTAGTGCCAGTTTGCGTTGCTACTGTTCTCATGCTAGTTGAGGTTACTGGGTTCTCGCTCATGTAAACAGCAATTTATTGAGTCCAGAAAAAAAATATCTTGTCCATTTGATATATTGAACAATAAGTCTTTATGTAATTATCGTGACAGGCCTAGTATTTGGTGTTCAAGTGTGTTTAAATGTTGTTATTCTACATTATTGTCAACTATGATTCTACCTGCAGGGGGGTCATTCTGTGGCTAATCTTTCTCCAAAACTAAATATCAAAATAATGAAATTAGTTTAATGAATAGAAATCTTTATTGTCATTGTACAGAGTAAAACTACATTAGCAGTGCTTCTACTGATCGTTGCTATAATAAGACGCCAAAGAAGTCCACAGAATAACAAACCAACTTGAGTAAACAAACATCCACAGGTACAAAATAATGAGCAGGTTCAATGCGAAGATAGGACTGGAGGAACAGGAAAAACAGGCTACATTTCTCAACATCTAGTTGGTCCTGAGCTAAAAAAAAATACAATATCTGTTGTTTGTTTAAAGAGTAACTCAACACTAAATCCACTTTTTTAGTTAAAGTGTTAAATACAATACCGATTCTAAAGTAGTTAGGACGCTGTGTAAAGAATATTTACAGAAGTTTATTTACAAAAACAACAGTTTGAGCATAAATTATAGTGTATTATACAGTTTTCATTGGATATATGTCACAAAAAGGATGAGTAAGTTATCACATTTTGCTTTATTTACATTTTAGACAACATCACAACTTTTCAAGGGTGTAACTAAAAGTACATTTACAGTTGGGTAAAGCACATGGAAAGTCATATTTTGATCCTGGTGCTGTTGATGTAGCCAGTTATAATCTTCATTAAAACTTTTGTCAATAAAATGTCAGAAAATAATGCCCAAAAACATGCCCTGTGACATCTTTAAATTGTATGTTTTATCAGACCAACACCAAAAACCCAAAGCTATTCAGTTTTTTCATCATGCATGACAAAGAAAGGCATCAAATTCTCACATTTAAGAAACCAGTAGACGTTTGGCTTTTCTTTGCTTAAAAAAACAACTAAAACGATAAGTCAAGTATTAAAATAGTTGCAGATTTTCTGTCGATCAACTAATCGTTACAGCATCGATGACAGTTGTTGTGTTCAGCTTGAATTCACATGTTAGAACACTAGGTTTCAATTAATTCACTTCACCATTGTCTGTTTAAACACGTGTCTGTCAGCTGAATAACCTCTCACTTGGAGGGCTGCATGTGATAAAACTTTAGCACATAATCGTGAGTAAAAAGCAGAAGTTTAGCTGTATTTTAGTGGGAAATGTGCCTTTTGAAACTCCCTTAGAATATTGATGAACAGTGGAGAAGTTTGATTGTGCTGCCAGAGAGTTTTCAGAAGTTTCTCTGGCCGTTTTGTTACTTCCTTCCTCCTCCAGTGAAATTTTGTCACAATGGGAATTCACTGTAATCTTCATGAATTCAAGATGACCACAGTCACTGTTCTGTGAAAGACTAAATTACCAATTTTAACAGCCTCCCTTCAAGCCTACAGGGGGTGACTTTTTCTATTGAACTCTCTTTCAAAACCATCTACCTGTACTGTACAATAAAGGCAGGATCTGGGTGTATGCGTGGGCACCAGGTGCTCATGAATACTTATTAAATGTGTGAATCACTGTGTGTGTGTGTGTGTGTAAGAGTGTGTGTGTGTTTTGGTCCGGGGCTCAGCACCAAGCAAAGCCTGTAGCTTTCAGCCGATGTGGTCACGATGCCTCTCATGAATATATATGAAGGCTTTCGCACCCAGATGGCAAGAACATGAGATATTAATATCAGTAATTTGCTCTCTGTCTCTCGTTCTCTTCCCCTTCTCTCCACACGTTTTCATTATTTCCTCTGGTGAAGCTGCCGTGGAAGTCTCTGACTAGTATCATAGAGTACTACTACATGTGGAAGACCACAGACAGATACGTGCAACAGGTGAGACTGATTCAGTGTTTTCAAAATAATAAAATAAAAGTAGTTTTTAACGTGCTTTTTCTGATTTTCAGTTTTTACCTTTGAGTCCAAGGGTTAACCCTCTACACCCCAGACAGTTTCAGGGTATTCTTTTGCCCTTTTCACACTGGCCTTGTTTTTTTTCATTACAATATAGAAGACCTGCATCTGCATGTACACCCAATCATGACTGGAAGTAGAAGAACTCAAAATTGTCTTTTGTGCTGTATTACACAGTTATAATGCCATACACATTTAAAAAAGCAATGCAAGGTGAACTTTTTTCATACTTTATTTTGCACAAATAAGAATACTATGGAATCTACATCTTCAAGTGCCCACAAGTGTCACTAATATTGGAAAAAATATGGGCTCCCCATGCTGCTCTGTGTAAACCCTGCAGTTCAATCCAAGTTTTCACTAAATTTTTGTCCTGTTTTTACAGGAATTGGTTAGTGCAAACAATTTAGTATTGGCAAACATTTTAATTAAGTGTATTTAAAAAATATAAATATTTTAAGATTAGATTTGGTTATTTTAAGGACTGTAAAGTTAATGATCTGAAAATTTCTGTTTTTAGTTTCTGGATGATGGATGGTGTAATTTGGGCAATTTCTTCTCCTTTTTTTTTCCTCAAACAGAGTTCCTGTTTTTATTATGTAGTCAGGTTGTCTGATTGTCCCTCCGTCCCAGCCTTATGAATGCGATATCTCAGGAACGCCTCGAGGGAATTTCTTTAAATTTGGCACAAATGTCCACTTGGACTAAAGGATGAACTGGTTAGAGATTAGCTCAATAGTATTTCACAATGACAATCAAACTAATCTTTTCATGTGTGAAATTAGTGTAGTTGTCCCTAAAAACTGGTCTGACAAAGGGTTAACTTGCTAATTGGTTTTTCACATAATTCAGCTTTTCTCACTGCATTTCAGCAAACGTGCCATAATGGGCTCTGCCATTGTTATGCTTTAGGACATTCATAATGATCCTGCAACAACGTAATATTGGTGTCCCCAGTCTATGAATTCACATTGCAATCCGGCAATATGGCACGAAGTAGTGACGTGTAACAGCAGCGGCAGGATGGACAATGACCTGTACAGCGGCAAGTGCATTGATGGCGGAAAAACTGCACATCATACCGTTTCACGCTGTAGAGAGCCTACATATTCAAGCAAAGTTGTTCTGCATTTTGCTGAACATAATTCGATAACTGTTTGACTCAAGTAAGAGGCGTGTTTCTATTTGTCAGGCGTAACGTCACATCTCTTCCGTCTTGCCCCTGAAACGCCTCAGAAGGCAGTACAGAGCTGGGATCACTTGGTCCCCCCATTACACCTCTGGGACGTTCAGATTGAAGGCGAAATGTCACAGAGGCGTAAATATTGCAGCTTGAGTCTGAAAGCGATTATAGATTATCAGTGTGACTGCAAACTGCCAGAAGAAGAAGACAGGAAATGACACCGTTTGAAACTCATCTAACGTTATCGTTGTAATGCCTATCAAAGGTCATTTAAAAAGGTCACAATCTGTCTATCACAGGCAGTTGATTTCTTTTTGTTATTAATTTCTAACCACGTGCTTCTCTCTGAGCAGAAGAGACTGAAGGCAGCAGAGGCAGAGAGCAAACTGAAGCAGGTGTATATCCCCACATAGTAAGTCACTTTGTTTCACATTTCTACATCATTACTGTAAGCGTGGCCTTTTTATGCATATTTAATGATTTGATTTAAAGCACTGCAGAAGGCAGCTGCAGCGAGGCTTTTTTCTTTAACCTCCTTATGCTTTTCTCTCCTGATAGTAACAAGCCCAACCCCAACCAGATCTCAATGACCAATGGCAAGATGGCGACAGTGAACGGAGCGGGCCCTGGGGCCTACCACGCAGCAGGCGGGGGCAGAGCCTGCGAGAGCTGCTATAGTGAGTTCTGTTTGTGTGAGTGAGTGTGTGTTTAAGCACGGCAAGTGTGAAATTAAATCACAAGGGCAGTGAAGGTGGGACAATAACAATTGAAAAGGGAATCAGACGCAGCATTAGCCAGCTGAAGGATCCTTCTTCACTATTGATCTCTTCTGAGTCTTTCCTTTAATTTTCACCATCACTGCGTATCTTATTAATCTTGAAAGCTGTAACTAATCCAGTGATCAATATCTCCTTGCACATTAAATTCTGCTCATCAAGTAAAGCCACAACCTTCTGTGCTATCAGGGCTAACAAGCCGACAGGAAATGTTATGTTTGTACGGGTGAATCTCAATATATTAGATATAGATCATAGAAAAGTTTATTTATGTAAGTAATTCAGTTCAACAAGTGGAAATAACACATTATATAGATCCATTTCACACAGAATGAAACATTTCATGTTTTAATTTTTTTAATTTCTTCTAATTATAATGATTATGGCTTACATTTAATGAAGACTTAAAAGTCACTGTCTCAAAAAAAATGTATATTACAAAAGACCAATTTTAAATTTGCGTTCTTGTTCATTTAATGCCAGGTACAACTAAAGGTACATTTGTCTGGATAAATAAAATGATAACAACAAAAATAGCTAATAAGAGTTTGATTTAGGAGCTGATATCTAGCCATTTTCCATGGTTTTCTTCATTATGATTTTCGTTATTATCAAGAAAACCATGGAAAATGGCTAGATATCAGCTCCTAAATCAAACTCTTATGAGCTATTTTTGTTATAATTGTATGTGTCCAAACAAATGTAGCTTTAGTTGTACCAGACATTAAAATGAACAAGAAATTGAAGAAAACAAGGGTGGTCTTATATTTTTTTTATATGCTGTCAATACTTGGTTGGGGCTATTTGACTTGAACACTGGAAATGGACTTTTCCATGATATTCTGTATTCTGTATGTATTGAGATACACCTGTATTAGTGCTAGAGAAATTGTAGTAATTCGATTTTTAGTGAAAATCACTAAACATCTCAGAATTTGACTGTTTTTTTGCTTTCAACATATTTTGGTTTCATCTCTCTCTTAAATAAGAGGCTAAAAACTGAACTAAAAAGAATCAGAACGGATGCAGCAAAGCCCAGCCCGGCTTTATACTTTGTCTGCACAAATGCACTGGTAGGCAGAAGAAGAAGAGTCTCTTCAGATGTTTAACTCCCTAATCTCATCAAGAGTGTGACTTGGTCTGATGTAGAGGCATTGATAAAATCATTAAGGCGAGACTCGAGACAGTGGAAGCAGAGATCGATATGTTAAGTGTCTGTGGATCGGTTTTCCGCCGTGATGCTTCTCGCCTTCATTAATGCATTTTGTCCATTAACAGCCATGCAGTCGGCCCAGTGGTACTCATGGGGGCCTCCCAACATGCAGTGCCGCCTTTGTGTTTCCTGCTGGATGTACTGGAAGAAGTACGGAGGCCTGAAGATGCCGAGCAGAGCGGAGGGCCCAGAGGAGAGGACCTCCCCCAGTCCAGCAGCGAATGTAAGCTCAGTCAGAAGGCACAAAATACTTTCTTTTCTCACGCACATCTACGGTAAACAAGCGATGTTTTAAGCTGTCATCGTTAATTATTCAGTGAGCTCAAAACATAATTTACTCTATCTCACAAGTAAGCTTTTAATACATTCTCACTAGGGCTGTCGGAATGGGTATCAGGAGTCAAATATAAACCAAATACTGGAGGGAAAACGATACTAATCGAATGCTGAAATTATTGTTCTAACGTGTAGTTGCAACTCCTGACTCAATCTTTGCATGCTTGCCTCCATCTCTTTCTGAAATAGTGGCATAACTGGCCCAGGTAAAGAGATTTCAGCAGCGATTGTTAACATTATTTATTACACTTGTGTTTTTTCCTGCCATGTTGAAAGGTCTTTTGTAGCCAACATCCTTTCCACAAGTCAGCTCCACTGCCCTCTATGTAATGCAATATAACAGCCGTGCAATAAATCCAGACTTCATGAAGGTTGTAATGTTCATTTTTAAGTGTTTTTAATAAGCTGCTGATTCATTCTTTATGGTTGTTTTGGAGGCTGTAGTTACCCTCGTTGACTTAAACAGGGTGGACGAAATATTAGAATCGCCTCTCAGTGTAACAACAGCAGCACAAACTGCAGCCTCCAAAATGACCATGAAGTTGAATCAACACCTTTATTAAAATCACTTCAAATGAAAGCTGATTGTATTAACCTTGATCAGGGTTGGATTTATTGTTGTTTTTTAATTATTCGTTTCATTGAGGTGGACTGCATATTTTGCATGTTTTTTCATAAATTCTAAAAATGTTTGAATTTAATTCATTTAAGAACATTTTAACACTTTGTTATTTTTCTAATGCTAAAAGAAAGGTTACACCTACGTACTAAATAACAACAGATTTCTTGGTTCATTTGAATAAGCAGTCCTTTCAAAATAAAATGCATTGTGATGTGGAGGCTAGGGGAACAGAAAATAGCCTGGGTGAAGAATAGGACATAAGGGGGGAAAAAATCAGTTAACCCTTCAGGTTATTTATTGACATTGATAGCTAGCCATTTCCCATGGTTTTCTTGAAAATAACCAAAATTATTGTGAAGAAAACCATGGAAACTGGCTAGATAGCAGCTCTTAAATTAAACTCTTATGAGCTATTTTTGTTGTTATTATTATATTTGTCCAAACAAATTCACCTATAGTTCTACCAGGCATTAAAAAGAACAAGAAATTAGAGAAAACAAGGCTGGTCTAATATTTTTTTCCATGACTACATCATTAATTTATTTTTGTCACCTGACTGTTGGTCTCAGTCGAGTCCTTTATGGCTTCTCAGTTGCGCTGAGGAGTTCAGAATTCAATGTTTTTGACAGGATCCGGTTCGTGTAAACTGTTTAATTTTGGCAAAATATTAAGGGAAACCTGTAATGAACTGATTTTGATGTAATATCACTATTTTAAGCTTTGGAGCATTCGTCACATATGAGTCATTCAAGGGCTATTGGAAATTTGAAGATCCCACAATCATTTCTGTTTTTAAGTTTCCAGCCATGATTAATGGTGTAATTTAGGTGATTTTTTTATTATTTATCAGTTGTCCACAGTACCAGTGTATTCAGTGGCCTTCTCTGTCCCTCCTTCCTCCCCAGGAGCCTCGCTCACGGGGCCACGCTCCTCGCCAGTCCAACCACATGGTGCCGATGCGAAACAGCGGCAGCCCCAAGTCCTCCATGAAGACCAAGCAGGCTTTCCTGCTGCAGGCAACCCGCCTCACCAAGCTGGCCCGGCACATGTGCCGTGACATCATCAGGCTGCGCCGTGCCGCGCGCCGGCCCTTTGTCCCCATTAACTGTGGGGCCATAAAGGCAGAGTGTAAGAGCTCTTTCAATTCCTCCTAACTTCTGCCACATGGACACACACACCTGCAGACAGAACACGACACATGCAGACACACACACACGTACATTCACCACCCTCCCTCACCCCGACAGCCCCGCCATCAACCCCCATCTCTGCCCCCCCCCCCGTCTGTCTCTCTTTCTGTTTTTATTATTATTGTTATTATTATTATTTTGGTTTTTGTATTCTCCCACCCCCTGTTTCCAATAAAGACTGCCTGTCCTCATAACTATGAGTTTTGATCATCTTTTCATTCGTGTTTTTTTTTTTTTATTATTCTTTTATCTGTTGTGGTTCTTGGTCACTGTGAACTGAAAGCCATTGTCAGAATTACACAAAGATTTATTGTTGAAGAGGGCTATTCTACACGCCTGCACACACTTTGAAAACACACCCATAATAATAATAACTGAATTTGCTCCTGTCATTAACGAGTAGACTGTAATCCCATAGAACTCCTATTCTAGTCTGAGCCGTGTACTTGCTGACCTTAGATGTAGAGAAAATGTATTTTACTAAGAGAAGCTCTATTTTGCACGGTGCCCCTGGTACAGGCGTGCCCACTCTGTGCTGAACGAGTTGTCTCAGCCACGAATGTTTATTGTAAATACTGAACCTCAGCTTCAGTGTGTTCACCATTTCTTTTTTTTTAACATCTTTGTTCCTTTTTGCACACTCATTTTCCCTCACGCTGTTAATCATGTGTGTAAAATGACTTGTGTTTGGGTTGGTAACGAGCTTTAGAGAGATTTGGACTGATAAAACTTGAAAGAAAAGAGGTTGAAGCTGAAGAAAGGACTTTTATTTTTTATTTTTTAAACAATAGCTAGCTGCTCTTGACTTCTTTGCTGCTGGCTGCATCTCAACTGGACCATGTCCTCTTGGATGGTCCCTCGCCATACCATCCACTCAGCTGTTCTCCTGTGTTCAAATCATGCAATATTCATACAAAACCATCATGTTGCCTCTTCTCGCTTGTAAATCCTGCACAAGGGATTTGCCATTCAGAGCCATTTCTCCCCTCCACCCTGCCTCCTCCTCGTCCTTCATTTTCTAAAACAACTGTTGCAATATTCTCATCTCATCTTCTACCTCTTTAATGCGCTTTTTCTTTCATCACTGTGTGAATGTGAGAGTAGATCTCCAATAAAGTCACACCTGAAAGCATCTCTTCCGAGTCCTTGTGCTTCATGTGTCCCGTGTTATCTGTCCATCAACTCCACCACACTCAGAGGAAACCATAAAGACACGCCTGTCCCCCCTCCAGCATGGAGTCAACCTTCAGTGCCTGCTGTCATAATACCTCCATATTTATCGTATATGTTGCAAAAATGTTTTTTTTTCCTGTGTTTGTGTGTGTGCATGTAAGCATGTACTTACATTTCTGTATGTGCATGTGGGAAGAGATCATTTTTTGGTGGACATTTCATCCCTGAAAGTAAGTCACCACCTTGCATCAACTCCTGCATAATTCATTGTAAACATTGAGATTCATTTGCATAAGACATCCCTGCATATTTAGCAGAAGTTAGGCCTGATTGTGCACAATTCTAACCAATCTACTGGCTTTTGTTACTTGCATGATTTTGCAGAAATGTTAATCAGTATCTCAGTAGACAGATGCAGACCATACAATCTAAAAGGCACCTTACTTGTTTGTAAAATGTGTGTGTGTTTGGTTTAGACATGTTAAGGGTGTCGGAAGGTCAGGGAACTCGCCTACCCAAAACCAGGGCCGCCCAAAGGAGCACTCTGACCAGTGTTCTGCAGTTTCTAGGTAAATCAACACACGTTATCGGTGTTTTAGCAGTGAAATGTATTTGTCAAATCAAGTGAATATGAATAGAAATTATTCAGACGGTCTATAGGAGCCAGTTGATGCAGCTCCAGTGTGGTGTCTCTTCTTCCAGAGTCCCGTCCAGCAGCCCACGCCCCTCGCTCCCACCGCACACCAGGCCTGCAGACGCCTCCCCCTCGACGCCTCCTCTCCTCTCTCCCACACGGGCCCCATGGCATGCTGGGAAAGCGCAGCTACCATCACCACAGTAGGGCTGAGCCGGACAGGCGTTCAGGTACACACACACAGACGCATATCTCTTTAAAGTGGCACTGCACATTTAGCTGTAAACTAAATTATATAACTGTACTCAGTGTTAATGTATAAAAATCTGCATTTTATGTTTTTGAAAATTGCTTAACACGCCCTCTGTTGTTTTAAATCAGCCCTCAACCTCACAAGGTCAATGCTGACATCAGAGTCGATGGTTCCTATGTCATCAAAGTTAAAAAAAGAAAGTTAACGCATCATCATCACAGCCACCGACTCCGTCCCTCCTCCCCTTACCCACTTTTCTAAATTTTGCATTACTTAGAGTTAGCATCAGACTTGGGGGTGCACTTACACTCTAATAAAAAACGGCTGAAATACATCAAAGTATTTATGAGTGTTTCAATAAGAGTGTAATTGTTTAACCTAATCCTGTCTAGAAAAAGTCATATTTTTTTTTTAAACCTCCCAAAAACACACACAAAAAATTGTAAAATGAATCCAGTGTTGCTTTTAACTGACTTAGTTATGATGTGAGGGAACCTTGGGGACCAAACAGTGTTGATATCCAATGTCTGTGCTTTGATAAAATCGAATTAGTGGAATTACACCCGGAGTTGATAACCATTTCTGCCATTTCTTATCTAAACTAGCTCGTTGGAGAGAATGACAACTAATTCTAATGAAAACGAATCAGCAGATGGGGGTCATTTGGATAATTTGGATGGTTCAACTTCAGTCTGACACTTTGTTTTTTATTGGTACTTACTTCACTATTTTTACTGAAATTGAAACACAGTCATTTGTTGCACCACTTGTAACTAAGAAAAGTAAATCAATAATATTCACAAGTGGCAGATTCCCTCATGCACACTTTGCTTCTTTCTCTTGTTTTTGCAGATAACCCTGGAACAACAGCTGGTCCCCTCCTGGTAGGTCTCTTATACCCTTTTATTTTTAACAATTCCCGCACAACTGCATCAATGATTATTGTAATATAATGACGTTTTATCAATTATCTTTTTGCAGCATAACGGCCGCAGCAGCAGCAGTGGAAACACCAGAGGCGGAGTGATGATCCGTAAGAGACGCCCCAACTGGATCGATGCCCCTGACGACAGCTTCTTCCTAGTCACCCGGGAGACCAGGTAAGCAAAGGTGACACTTTTCCGACCTCCGATTGGATGACTGTGTGTGTATGTGTGCGTGTGTGAAGGGAAAGCAAGTGATGCTGAGAGCTGACAGCATATAAGAGGAATTGAACTGTGACAGAAAAAATATTATTTTCGTCCTGCGGTGACCTCAGAAACTGCACAAACACTTTGCATGTGAGCGTAAAAATCAAACAGACCCACTGAGGTGAAACAAAGTGACAGCCCAGGAAGCCTGTAAAGGTAAAATTAAATCAATTTGAGTTTAATAATTTTCAGCAAGTCAATAATGCTGCTCATACAGCTGTAAAAAACCCCACTGTAAATGTCAGAAGATTTAAATACAGTATGTAGTTTCTGCTGCTCCAGTCAAAACAGGAGAATAAGATAAGTTGTATATTATTATTAAGAGCCCGACTGTTACAGGATTTTTGAGACTGATGCCGATACTGAGGGGGGAAAATTAATCGATAACCAATATGGTGGCTGATATAGTAATTTTTTTTTAGCTGTAATGAAAATAGACCTTTTTATGTGGATTGTGCACAGATTTTTCACCACTCTGCAAATGCACACAGAGAGCTACTTTTTTTTAAAGATTATTTTTTTTGGCATTTTACATGCTTTATTGAAAGTGAGAGACAGATAGAAAGTGGGTGACAGAGGGGAGGACATGCGGCAAAGGGAGCTCAGGCCGGATTCGAACCCGGCTCCACCGTAGCCTCTATACACGGGGTAACCCACTACGCTACGGATTGGATTACATTGTCAGCCAGTTCTATAAATGATAACTGAGAAAATAAAGAATAAATAGGAATAAAATAAACAACTAAATAAACATCATTACAGTTCAGTTTCACTCAATTGCTGACGAGGAAAAAGGAATAAAAAATGTATAGCTAGATCCATTTCTTAGTCACTGAAAGCAACATTTTCTTTATATATATATTATATATATTTGTTTTTATATATTTTTATTATTTTTATTTAATTCATCTTATATTCAGTATTACACATTTAATAGTTTTTGTTGGTGATACCACAAACAAAACAAAAAGATTAAAAAAAGAATACAATATTCAAGCAAACATATGTACAATAATTCAAACATAACAATCTATGTGTAGCAGGGAACCAGGGGAGTTATACTAGGACCTGATACTTTTTACCTTATAAAAATGTCTTCATAATGGCACATTATAGGACCGCATAAACGCAGATATTGATAAGCCTTTGATAGGCCAATATTGGCCGATAATATCTGTCAACCAATATATCTGTCGGGCTCTAATTAGCATGAACTGATATAAATAATACAGGTGTCATCCAAATATCTCAAAAAACCCAAACAGCAGATTCCTCACAGTCTTGGTCTGTTTCTCTTTGAATTAACTTAATTTTATTAATCATTCATTTATGTTTTTTACACAAATAAAATCAGTTTCTACACCTTTTTTCTACTATAGACACACTCTCTCTCACACATGCACATAGCGAGTCGATGTTTGCATGTCTCGATGTGAGAGAGAAAGATGTTCTTCCATTAAGCCTGTGTCTAAATGAGCCATGGTACCCGGTCCTCATAGCCACCCTCCGATCACCGGGGCTAAAATTAGAGCAGCTAACTGGTGCAGATGGGCCAGCGAGGAGCCAGGCAGCGCTCGGCCCTGAGTGGAAATATCATTACCACATTAACCATGACTGCACTCGTATGGCTCACTTACCACCAATATCAACATGGCTGTGTGTTTGTGTGAAAGAGAGATCTGAATACTGTTCTGTTATTATATTATCACACTGCCACGCGCTCTCCAAGCAGAGCAAATTAATGCTTTTCTGAATAAAAGACATTATTATATGTGCTCTGAAAGGCTGCTGCTAATGAGAGATGATTGGAAGTTTCATTTTCTCGCCCCTCTCTGTCTTTCTCCCACTCTTTCTCTCTCTCAGTGTGATGAAGAGCGCAGTGTGTCACAGAGCAGAGAGAAGGAGTGGGAGATCACTCCCACTTCTTCAGGGAGGCAAGAGAGACAAATAGAGACAGTAACAGAGAGAGATCAACACTTTTCTTTTCTTTTTTTTCCAAAGGTATTTTTGTTACTGGAGATGTAGGTTCAAATACAGCATCCAGAATTAATGTTTTATACAACAAAGCAAGCAAAACAAATGAAAACAGTTACCCACAACCCCAGGCAATAAAATATCTGTTCTCAATCTCATTTGTTCAGATTAACACTTTTCGAATAAAAGGCTTCCAGCTGAACAAGCAAAGAAAATCGTGATGACTTCAGATGAAGTGAGATCCAAAAACACACCTTGAATTACAGCTTATTCAAAAGGTGCTGTTGATTAAAACGGAGCTCTTTTGGATTGTAGCTTTAAAGTTGCAATTTTGAACTACTGCCCACATGCTGCAAATAACAGGGGGCAGTTATTGCCAGTTATGTGCAAGTAATGCATGATTAACTGAGACTGTTTTAGAAATAAACCTTTGAATGTCCTCAAAAATGTATAGCAAGCTTTCCAAACTAACAATTAGACCTATCCATTGCAGCAGTCTTTTAAAAGCAGAATGTCAGTTTGTGTGTAATGTTATGTCCTTATTTTAGTTTAAGGCGTTAAACTAAAAGGGGTAAAAAATGCCTGTACCCTCTCGTGCCAATTTGTGCCTTTTCTGCATACATTTTTTTTTTTTACATACATTATTTATGGAAAGGGAAACACACAATTCAGGTCAGAATTCAAGGTAAAAAAAATCTACTTCACAGGGTTTTTTTTTTTAACAAAATGTGGCTTAAAAAGGTGAAACACTGCTGTTTATTTAGGACAGAAGGCAGAAAAGAGTACCGGCAGCTTACGAGAAGTGCTAGTGTGCAAGAAATAGTACCAGTACACCCAAAGAGCAATGTTGCCAACTTGGCAGCTTTGTCACTAGATTTAACATCTTTTCAGACCTTCTTGACAACTTTATTTATTAAAAGGAACGAGCGACAAAATTAGCAACTTAACATTATACATAATATGGCAAGTTTGTTCTTTTACAGGTAAGAGTCAGGAATATCTTGCTCTGTTCCAGCAGTTTATTAGGCATGAAATTCAATGCTAACAATAACACATTTTTACGATTTTATTATATATTGTTGAGAACAGGAATGGAGGTCACTAACATGGCCCCTTTTTATACTCATGGTACAAACATTAAACGCATAAAATGATCGACCCATACAAACGAACTGTACATAAACATGACAACTATGGTGAATTTGCACCAGAAAAACAATATTATAACTAGAAACAAGCATAAACATCACAAAGAAAGGACAAACGCAAACCATTATGGGACACAACATCTCTTTTACAACCAATCGGTAAAGAAATTGCGCTGTGACTTCATAAATATGCAAATTTTTGCATTGCATCTGGCGACTTTTGAAGCTTGTGTTAGCTCTTTATTTAGAAAAGAGTTTGCAACAGCTGGTCAGCATGCTAATTTCAGTCGAGACTTTCAGAATCAGAATTACTTTATTTATCCCTGGGGGGAAATTGCTCTTTGTCACAGTTGCTTCTGTATAAGAATAAAAAGAAGTACTTCTGTAAACAAATACAGGTAAAAAGTAAAAACCCCTCTACACAAAATTTCCAACAATATAAATACAAATGCCAGTCTTTTATAAATAAATAAATAAATAAATAAATAAATAAATAAATAAATAAATAAATATAAGATAATAATTATAAGTAATATAATTTAATTGAAAATTAGATAATTTATATAAACATAAATAAAGATATGTACAAATAGAAATATAGAATGTAGAATAATTTGAGTAAAATATAATAGAGATATGTACAATAGAATAAAATAGAAATATAGAAATGTAGATATGTACAAATATGTAACAACAGTGTAACAAATTGTAATATTGCACATGATTCTAATAGAAATCCCATATTGCACAGATAAACATTATAAATAAAGTAATAAATATAGTTATTTGACATACACTGTCACCTCTTCACATTCTGTTTATAATGTGAAGAAGTGATAATATCTGGCCATATCTTACACATTGTACCTTTAAAGACCATTTTCCTGATAATGTGGCACTTTTACTTATAATGCAATTTTTCTACATGGCAGTATTGGTACTCTTGCTTGAGTAGATAATCTGCATATTTCTTCGGCGACAATATCCTAACACAAAATGCAGCAAAATTTAATTTGTGCAGAGGAGTACCAGGACAAAGCATCGAAAATGGGAAATATTAGAAAATCAGAACGAGGGAGAGTGAAACAGAAATGTAAATGAGACAGCTTGATGTATTTGATGGTGGATTTACATGTTTGCTTTCCTCCTCCTGACGGCCAGCTGAACAGACAAACGACACGGCTTTAGATAATGTGGCAGCGGAGATAAATCTGCTCTGTTCCTTTGTGCTTTATATTCTGCTCTAAGTGACATTACGTATGCCACGCTGTGTGTTAATCTCAGGGTTCATTGTACTTGAAAGATGTGTGTAGATGCACAGCTACTGCATGCACTCTCAGGCCAATTTATTACACTTGGATGCACAGGCGCATAATGTACGCTCACGAGTACTCATTTTATCATCAGCAGGGATCTGGAGGGAACTGATATGTTTTCCTGTTCACAACACAAGAAAAACATCCTCGGTGCTGCTGTGAGAGCAGCCAGAGAGGAAGAAAAGACTACGGCCGTGCTGTGCATTATATCTGAGTGTTTTCTTTGACTCCCTGAAGCCTGAAGGGAACCATGAATCACATATACGTTGTGGTTATGCATCTCTCATTTGTCTGCGAATGAATTCCATTAGTGCTGCATCCAACACTTGGCCTTGCTGTTGGTCGCTGTGGGCTGTTAAGAGACCCATCCTGTCACAGCACAAAGCCCAGTACAGTCAGGAAATTACCAGAGATGTCCTTTATAAGTCTGAAAACCCTGCAGAGAAGAACCTCTCTACATCTGAACGTCAGAGATGTGACTCAGTTATTCTGCTCTCAAACTTTGAATCCTTCTGAACTAAAGAAATGTCATTGTTTCTTATTACTTTACACAGCAGTCTGGCACATCTAAAACTGGACTTTTCTGCCTCATTGTGCTCACATTTTATTTCTTGAATGCATCAGTTATTGCTGAAGAGGCTTTACATTTAACACCTCATGTGAAGCTTAGATATGCAGAAAATACCCAGATATGACACATTGCTACAAAAAAAAGAATCAAAGGTGAAGTAATGACATTTGTGTGTAATACAGGTGCATCTAAATACATTAGAATATCATGGAAAAGTAAATTTCTGGTAGTTCAAGTCAAATAGCCCCAACCAAGTAGTGTGTGCATATAGATAGACATACTTTTCAGAGTCCAACATTTCCACATTAAACATACGTTTTAAAATTGGTCTTTTGTAATATGAATTTTTTTGAGACACTGAATTTTAGGTCTTCATTAAATGTAAGCCATAATCATTATAATTAGAAGAAATTAAATAACTTAAGACATGAAATGTTTCATTATGTGTAATGGATTTATATAATGTGTTATTTCCACTTTTTGAATTGAATTACTGAAATAAATACACTTTTCTATGATATTCTAATTCATAGAGATGCACATGTATATTGTTCACAATTATATCAGCATCATTTTAAAATTGTACAGCACACTACAACATTAAACTGTATTATATAGCTATAGTGTCATGAAACACTCCAGTGGTCGTGTTAAAATTGACATTTCTTACCAAATGTATAAAAATCTGCATTTTATGGTTGAAAATGGCTCAATACACCTTCTCACTTGAGGTCACTTGACTGACTTTGTGCACATAATCTTCCTAAATTACATATTTTTGTAGTCCAACCCAGATGTTATGGACAGATGAACATCATTTTTAAGATGTTTAAAGCGTTAACGCAGCTGACAGAAGTAGAAAACAACAACGACAAGTTAACCAGCAGTTTTGCTGGTTAGCTAGTGAGCTAGTGAATCTGTAGTCTAATAAATAGTTTATTAACCTAATCTACAAGAGTTTGTAAGAGCACTGAAAAACAGGACTCGAGGCTGTGAAGTGGACTAGGGAGAGAGTTCCCGTCCGTGTCCTCTGTGATGAAGTTTATCGACCACTCATTTAGCCACTTGTTAGCAACCTCTTTTTTAAGGACAAGTAAAACTATAAAATCCACAAGTGAGGCTATTAACTAACGTATTTTATGTCGTACAATAAGACGTGAACATCTCCTCAGCTTGTGTTAACCACAGACCTTATTACTTATACGAAAAATTAGTTCTGTTTGTCTCGTTTTGACACAGTTTGCCTGAATCTCACTAGATTTGGGGTAAAGCTAACATAAGAGTGAGTTGCTGAGACAGAGTCACCTGTTGGAAAAAAGACATGTGGCTTGTGATAAATGGGTCCAATATTAACTTTGGTGACTGTAGGACGAAACAATCGGTCATAATCTGCTCTCACTTTGATTTCTCTCTTTGGGATCAACAGACTCAGATCTGCTGCTGACGGTCTCACCTCCAAACCGTCTCTGGTTAGGCTCAGACATTTTATGATCATATTTTGATAATGGTGATACTGTTAGAAAATTTAGAATTTAAAAAAAGAACATTTCATTTAAAAGAACAAAATGTAATTCCTGAATTTGGATACATTAATTCAGCAAATGGTTGGGGCTATTTAACCTCTCCTGTCACTAGGAAAGAACTTTTATTGTGGAGATTTTACTACCATTAGCTTTGCATCAGTGTGTCTTCTTCTGCACTTATGTCCCGTGTCGTCTCCTCCCCTCCAGGAGGGCCAGGCGGATGCTGTCCCGCTCCCAGCTGAGGCACGCTTGTCGGCAGCCATGCGAGCAGATCACCCTGCGCAGGGTCACCCAGGGCCTGCCGCAGGGGCTCGTCCTCGCTCCTCCGCACCCCCACCCCAGCCTGAGGATGCGAGGCCCCATTGTAATCCACGACTGACCCGACACGGACCCTCCGACCCCCCGACTGCATAAACAAATTCTCACTTCCCATTAAATTCCATTTTTCTTTAAAGGGATAGTTCTTATTTTGTTGATGTGTGGTTACATGAGGTACTTCTTACTTACAACCCCAATATTAAAAAATCTGAACTATCCCTTTAAAATGCCATTTTAATCCTGAACACTTCAACAAGCTGTCTTGGCAACAGAAGGATGTCATGAGCTGTGATGCAATAGAAACAAACACCTGACCTGACTGCTGCCTGTCTCTAATCCTGGGAATGTGTTTGTATGTGTAAATACTGTATTTGGGTGCATGTAAGTGTGTGATGGAAAGTGTGTGTGCCTGTGTGTGTGTGTGTGTGTGTGTGTGTGCAGGTGTGTGCCAACAACACATGAGAGAGCAAGGGGATGTTGACGTGTTAGTTTTTATGGATGGACATAACGACAGAACTTTGTGTGACTTTTTTGTGTTGATGGTGAATCGTTGTGAAGTTTTATCAGTTTATACAAAGGTGTTCTGGGAGTGGGCTTGGGTGGGGGCGTAGAAAGGTGAAGTGTCCTCCAGGGGGACCTTATTGCAGGAAGAACTGGTCAGAAAGTCAACAGTGAGAGATAAATTATATTTTTTTTAATTCTGTTTGAATTGCCATGAATTACACATATGTTTGTCAGTTTAAAAGATTATGTTGCAAGTCAAGAAAGCTGCAGTTTATCTCAAGTTTTGTTGATTATTGCGAATGCACAAATAACACAGTCGATGCTGAGACGATATATTGTGCAGCAATAGTACTATAGTAGTTATAGTTGTGAAACCGCTCAGTGATTGCTATCTACAGTCATGGAAAAAAATTATTAGACCACCTTTGGACAAATATAATGATAACAACAAAAATAGCTCATAAGAGTTTAATTTAAGAGCTGATATTTAGCCATTTTCCATGGTTTTCTTGATAATGATTTTGGTTATTATCAAGAAAACCATGGAAAATGTCTAGATATCAGCTCTTAACTTAAACTCTTATGAGCTATTTTTGCTATCGTTTAGTTACCTTTAGTTGGACCAGGCATTAAAATAAACAATACATTGAAGAAAACAAGGATGGTCTAATATTTTTTCCATGACTAGCTATGTTCAACACACAAATGCAACTTTATCTTACATGATGGGTTTTATTCAGCAACTTCGGTTCTGTTTTTTTATCAGCCAGGATGCAAAGAAAGAGCAAGACCAGTTGATTGTGCCAGTAAATCCTGGTATGAAATGCACAGTCATCATGAGTTTAGCAAGAGACAAAGCTGGACGCCACATGACCGACTTTAGTGTGTGAAGTCTTTCTAAACTACATATTTTTGCAGGCTAACCCGAAAGTTAGCAGCACCATGGTCTATTGAGGATTCACCTGTGGGATTTTGCATTGGATTTTGGAGAAATCATTGCAGAAAAAAGTTTAATGAATGCAGCCGACAGAAGTAAAAAGATAACTTTTTGCTATTGAGAATTACTGCACGGTCACTACCGTTATGCTTCAGACAATCTCCAACAAGCTAAGAAATTGTTGATTAACTTAATCTAAAATCTGCAAGAGTTTGCAATAGCACGAGTAGAGGCTGTGAGGAGGACTAGGGAGAGAGTTTCCTCTCTCCCTAGTCCTCCTCACAGCCTCATGCTCATCACAGTCCCGTGTCCGGTGTGATGACGTTTAATGTCCCTGACAACCACTGTAGTCTCATTTATACACGTAAAAACTTCAAGTGGGGGTATAAAATACACAGCCATCATGGGTTTACCTGTGCATCTCATTAAATTAGAATATCATAGAAAGTTTATTGATGTGAATTCAATTCAAAAAGTGGAAATAACACATTATATAGATTCATTACACACAGAATGAAACATTTCATGTCTCAATTGATTTAATTTATTCTAATTATAATGATTGTGGCTTACATTTAATGAAGACCTAAAATTCAGTGTCTCAAAAAGAAAATTGAATATTACAAAAGACCCATTTTAAAAAGTATGTGTTATATGGAAATGTTGGCCTCTGAAAAATATGTCCATCTATGTGACTCAATACTTGGTTGGGGCTGTTTGACTTGAGTTACTGGAAATTGACTTTCCATCCTATTCTAATGTATTGAGATGCACCTGTAGTCAGAGAGAAAGTTGTGACGTCACTTGACCGACTTTTGGGGGCATGTGGTCTCTGTAATTTCGTATTTTGTGTGTAATGTGTAATTCATGGCACAATCCAAACAGAATCAAAACATAATTTTTCTTTCGCCTCTAACTACAGTTCATGTTTTGACTGCAATAAGGTCCTAGACCAGGAGGGGCCTTTACCTCTTTATGTGGGGCTGGATTAGGACAGGGTGGGTTTTTTGTTGGGGTTCTTTTAAAATTGGAGAAGAGGCAAATGTCCAACGCTGACGTTAAAAAAAAAATGCACTATACAAAGACTGACCTGGCAGCCTTTTAAAAAAACAAACAAAAAACGACTGCTGTTTTTCACACTGTTGTTGAAGTTTAAATCAATGAGCTGGAGCTGCTGGTGAAGAACGATGACCTGGAGACACAACAAGCTGTCAGTTGTTCATGATAACAAATCTGCAGGTCTGACTAAAATACAGTCATGGAAAAAATAATTAGACCACCCTTTCCTTCAATTTCTTGTTCATTGTAATGATTGGTACAAATAAAGGTACATTTGTTTTGACAAATATAATGATAACAACAAAAATAGCTTATTTTTCATGTTTTTTTTAATAATCAAAATAAATATCGAGAAAACCATGGAAAACGGAAAACTTAAATTAAACTTATATGAGCTATTTTTGTTGTTATCATAATATAATTTTCCAAACAAATGTACCCTAAGTTCTACCAAGCTTTAAAACGAACAATTAATTGAAGAAAACAGGAGTGGTCTAATTATTTTTTCCATGACTATATAACAAGGTGAAGAATTAGAGAGCCAGCTTACATCAAACAGCATTAAACGCCTCCCTCATGAACCAGTGTATATTATATTGTATATCTCATCAAAGCACTGTAAATCTACTCATCCTATTTCTATGGCCGACTGTACCTACCTAGCCCTAACATGGGTACTAAAGCACTTCCTTTGCAACAGAAAAGGGCATGGATCCGTCATATTTTCCTGCAGGCTGCGATGTGGCGGTAACATTTTGAGGCAAAAAACACGAGCAGCTGTTTGCTAATATTTCTTCATAGCTCTATAAAGGCAAAAACAGTCAAGTCATGCTGTTTTTAAAGCTCTCTCTTTCTCTATTTCTCTCCTTGCTGCATGTTGCCGGAGGGGCTTTGCCTCAAAAAGTTGCCCGTCCAGCCTTCAGGCCTATTTTAATTCCGAGTTTTAAAAACTGGCATCGCCGCCGCATGTCTTTGAGGTGAGAGCCTCCGCTGATGATTTCTTCTCTTTCATTCAGAATGTTTATGTTAGTGTTTCCTGTATGTCATGTGTTGAATTATGAATATGCCGAGAATAATAATAAAAACAACAACAACACAATGCTGGATTATGGTGTCCAGTGTCAGTGAGTCATTTCGTGGTGTTACATCCTGACAGCCCAGACACCTACTCAAACCTGTCACCGATATATAGCAGTGTCGGCAGTGTCTGCAACGTATGTGTTTTCCGATATGCGTCAATATGATTTTTTTTTCATAACATATAATGCAGAAAAAAAAGCTTGGGGCTATTTAGAAATGTCATGTAGCTATTTTATTTGTATGTATTTATTTAAATTTATCTGAAATTGATATTAAACATACACAGATGTTTATATAGCTAGTTACATTTCATTTTTATTAGTTTTTTATTAAATTATCAAAATTTGACTGATAGCCTACGTTACATACAGAACTGATGTGTTTTTAGCTAGCAATTTTTTATTCGTATTATTTATATGGTCAGTAATCACTGATATTAGACATACATTCATGTTTATTTAGCTTTTAAAAATGTATTGTTCTTTAAATCATCCAAAATTGACTGATACTAAACATTGACCTCTTATCTAGTTATTTGTTTTATTTCTATTTATTCTTTATTTAAATTATCTAAAATTGACTTATATTGAACATACATTGATGTTTATGTAGCTAGTTATATTTCATTTTTATTTAAATGATCAGAATTTGACTGACAGCCTATATGTTACATATAGAACTGATGTCTATTTAGCTAGCTATTTATTTTTTATGGTCATTAATTCACTGATGTTAGACATACATTCATGTTTATTTAGCTTTTTAAAAAATGTATTATTATTTATTTAAATTAGCCAAAATTGACTGATACAAAATATACACTAATGGTTATCTAGCTATTTATTTTATTTTATTTAAATTATTTGAAATTGAATGATATTAAGTATACACTGATGTTTATGTAGCTATTTATATTTTAGTGTATTTTTTTATTCTTTATTTAAATGGTCAGTAATTGCCTGATATTGGACATAAATCCATGTTTATTTAGGTTTTAGGTTAAATTTATTTTTTTATTTAAATTATCTGAAATTGACTGATATTGAACATACACTGATGTTAATATAGCTAGTTATATTTCATTTTTATTTGTTTTTTATTTAAATGATCAGAATTTGCCTTATATGTAACATACAGAACTGCTGTTCATTTAGCTAGCTATTATTTATTCTTTATTTAAATTATCAGTAATTCACTGATATAAGACATTCATTCATGTTTATTTGGCTTTTTAAAAATGTATTGTTCTTTATTTAAATTATCCAAAACTGGCCAATACTAAACATACACTAAAGTTTATCTAGCTATTTATTTTCATTTGGATTTATTCTTTATTCAAATAATCTGAAATTGGCTGATGTTGGACATAGATTCATGTTTATTTTGCTTTTCAAAAAAATTATTATTCTTTATTTAAATTATCCAAAATTGACTGATAGGTAACATACAGAAATGCTGTTTATTTAGCTATTTTTTATTATTTATTTATTCTTTTTTTTAAATGATCAGTGATTGGCTGATATTGGAAAAACATTCATGTTTGTTTATTTATTAATCAATTATTCTTTATTTAAATGATCCAAAATTGACTGATACTAGATATACATTGATGTTTATATAGCTATTTATTTTATTTTTTATTCAAATGATCAGAAATGGACTGATATGCAACATACAGAACTGGTGTTTAGTTAGATATTTAATTTCATTTATTCTTTGTTTATATGGTCACTAAATGGATGATATTGGATATACATTCGTGTTTAGCTTTTTTAATATTCTTGATTTAAATAATTAGGAAATAATTGATATTGAACATACATTGATGTTTATTTACCTATTTATCTTATATGTATACATTCTTTATTTTCTCAGTGTTCATTACTAGAATTTGTTGACAATATAATGCACTTCATGTAAAATGTATAAAAATGTATTCTTTAATTTATTGAGTTATCTGTTTAAGAAATCGACCTTCTGAGAACCTCTGCAGAGTTGTGTAGGTGCACAATCCACATAAAACAGGTATGTTTTTATTTGAACTCAAAACTTCTACATATCGGCCACCATATTGGCACGTTTTTCTTCTTTGAAATCAGTCTCAATAATCCCATATCTGTCGGACTCTCCTCTTGAGGGGGGTGTAATAGATGAGATCTGGTCCTCACTGTGAGGATATGGTAAAATACCCCCACAACATATGGTAATGTGACACAGTGATGAGGAATGAGGAGTGCTCTCTGGATATAAATCATATTCTTGGAAACTTACAGCGTGCCTCTAGCAACTTCTCTCTCTCTCTCTCTGTCTCTCTGTCTCTCTCTCTCTCTCTCTCTCTCTCCCTCTCTCTCTCTCTGTCTCTGTCTCTGTGTGTTCAGATAGGTTTCTCCTTTGCTGCAGCTTAAAAAAAAAGAAAAAGGTGTCAGTGCCGAATGTATGTGGACAACCTGAGCATGCAGTAAGTGATTAGAGGTGTTGGATGGAGTAGAGGTCAGGGCTCTGTGCAGGCAAGTCAAGTTCACACCAAATGAAAGTGACTGTGCTTTCAATTTTGTGGTGAAACAATTTCTTTATAGATGTGGCTTTGTGCAGACGGGCATCGTTGGGTTGAAACAGGACATGAGTTGAGAGCACACTCACTTTCTGTCCTGTCAAGTTGGAATTATAAGGTTGTCTTTAATTAACTGAATTTTCTTCATATTTTACACCACCCCAAATTAACTAATCCAATGTGATATATATTTATATAGATTCATCTACACAGCAATATTTAAAGTAATTCAAATGAGCTCCACATTTAGCAGCTGCAATATAAAAGTCATGAACACATTAATGCATCACTAATTATAGGCTAATCCAATAATATATTATTTTGAAATGACACACATTGCACAAAAGGTACTTTTACTTTTGGAGCTTTAAGTATATTTTGATGCTCATACTTTTGCACTACAGCTGAAATGTTTATACTGTAGTATTGCTACTTTCATTTAATATATGAACTCTTTTTCCACCACTGCTTTTTACCTCACTTTTATTTTGATTTTATGCTATTTATTTGACTGAATTTGATGTTCATGACAGTTACACTTTAGACACATTATTTTTTATTGTATTCATTTGGTAATGATACAACACCTTCAGAATGAACACATTCCTTGTACCTATTCTTCACTAGGTGCTTTCTGCTGATGCTGATACTTATTATTTTGTTCATTTATTTAATTCACTTATTTCTATTTATTTTTCTGCGCGATTTAAATGGACATACGAGGATTGAAGAATCGACAAGTAGAGCGAGAAATTCTTTGAAAATGTGTCCCTGGTGTATGCTGTTTTTATATTATATTTTTATATTTTTTATTTCATGAATTATCTCATCTTTATTTCTATGTTATTATTAATTTAATATTTATTTATTTTTCTCACCCCTTTCCTTCTGTTTTTTTAAAACAAAAAGAGCCTTTTGTATGAACTATGTGTGTGAATATATCTGTTATTCACACGGTCAACAGAAAATCCTTGAATTGAATTGTTTGTTGTTTTGTTCGAACATGAAAAACAAACAAACCCACCCACATCATGTTAACGTCAGATGTCGGAGTTTTATGATAGGTACTTGAACGCAGCACGTTGTTTGCTGGAATCATTGTGATCACCGGAGTCCCGGGAAGTTCTCACCCGGTCTCCGTTGTGTCCATCGCTTTCCAGACAAAAATTGGTCAGGATAAAACAAAATTTACCAAATTCAACAATCATTAATCGTCACAGGCGCTGGTCACTTTCTTAAACGGATTTCCCGGCTGATTAACGCCGAAGCTCCAGTGGCGCAATCGGTTAGCGCGCGGTACTTATATGACAGTATGCAGCAGAGCAATGCCGAGGTTGTGAGTTCGAGCCTCACCTGGAGCAGAGTTTTTAGATTAACCCTCACCTGGTTACATCGTGAATGCCGAATAAGAGGTGACTTCCTGTACTGTGCAGTGTAGACGTCACACAGTAATCCCCTCAATAACACTTGTGGTATATTCAAGTTCTCCCCTAAATGAATCCAAACACCACACTACACCAGCTTCTTCCTGTCAACAGGTGTGATTTAGTGGCTCTACAAGAGTAACTGATGCTACACTGAACCATCTAAAAATCACATGGTGTATAATTACAGCCTGATTAAATAAGATAAGTAGCTTCTCAATGACAGAAAAATGGATATGCATATAAAACTAAAATGAGATTAGAAGTAAAAATAAAACAATTAAAGATGACAATATAAGGCAAAAGTGACAGTGACTCACATATGATAGGATTAAGTAATGATAATTGTGTTTATGTTTGTCTCCAATTGAATAATTAATTATAATTATTATTATTATAATAGAAATGTATGCAGTATATAATGTTATAAAACAGTAAAGCATATTAACATAAAATAGTATATTATAGTGGGCTACAATAGAATATATCAGAATCAGAAATGCTTCATTGATACTCTTGGGGGAAATTTGGTTACAGTTGCTTCTATTCTAGAGTATAAATAAATGAATATAAGCTTCAAGAAATCATAAGAAAAATATAAGTGAGTGTGTGAAATATGTTCATTATACTACATTGTATAACAACAATTGATATTGTCAGTTGAATAATAATACACTGCTTGATAATCATAATAAACATATCGTAAAAGTATATATATTTTTTATATGGATAATGTGAAAACATACACTACGAAGCAATGTATATATTCTTTAATTATATATAAGCTATGTTTAATAAAGGAAAAGCTGCTCTTGGCCACTTTATCCAGCCCCCCCATCTTCTAATTTGTGTTGTTCAACAGCGCCCTCTGTCGGTCAACAGTTAGAATTGCTAATCTGTTGTGAAACCAGTTTTTCACCACTAGAGGGCGATGCAGCTGCACCGGACAGAGTCCACAGCTGCCGCAGCTCTGAATGTAAGCTCTGAACTGTAGAGGTAAAAAAAAAAAAAAACAACCCCAAAAAAACAACATTTTGACAGGTGACAGTTGCAGAGGACATTCGTATCATTATTTATACTTAAAAAATCTTGCAACCATATTAATCATATATTTTTTAATTTTGTTCTAGTATTATGCTACACACCATGTGTTACTGTTTATATTTATATTTATTAAATATATGATTTCTTTGCCGATTATCACTCTCTCCGTCTTTTTTAAAATTTGTTTACATTTTGCTATATGGAGTTATCTGCTTCAAAGTTAACAATTCATGACAAAGACAATATGCAATAAAAATTCTAATTCCAAACTAATATAATAAAATAAAAAAACTAGTAAAGGTTAAAAAAAAATCCTACCAACAACAATAAATAAATAAACATTTAGCAAAAATAGAGGAATATGATAAACAGTAAAGTTATAAATTATATTTACTATATTTCTACACTTATAAATAGAATATATGTAATAAATAAATAAAAGAACTCAGGGTGTGTATTTCAGTTAGAGTGCAATAACTTATCATGGGTGTATCTGTTTTAATCAAATTTTTATTTTTTAATTTTTTATTTGACTTTACTTTTTGTATTTTTGCCTTTATTTCTCTTATTTTCAATCACTTTGTGACTTTTTTCATCTGCTTTTAACAAATGAGTTTATTTCAGACATAATTAACTTTGACACACTTTCTTGAAACAGCCTGTGCACACCGCTCAGTTTCTTCTCTGCATCTTACTGTAACATCTGTGTAACTGAAGAGCCAACCAACCCCTCAATCTTTTTTAGACATGATTTATTTCACTGTTACACACTGTAGATATGTGTGTGTGTGTGTGTGTGTGTGTGTTTGTGTGTGTGTGTGTGTGTGTGTGTGTGTGTGTGTGTGTGCTCTGTCACTCTAAGCCCTGTAAAGCTGGGAATGAACAAGCGGAAGATTGCAGTAATGATGTGACCCAGATGTCCCGGGTGCAGATCTCCAGGCTGAAAATGAGAGTGCAGATCAGGGCCTCGTACCTCCCTCCTCCTCCTCCTCCTCCTCCTCCTCCTCCTCCTCCTCCCTCTCTGTCTATCCATCCTGGGACACAATCACAAAGTATTTAGCAGCAGGGAATATATGTGTATGTACGCATGTACGTGCATGTGTGCATATCATTTGAGGTAATGTTGTCGTGTGTGTGTGTGTGTGTGTGTGTGTGTGTGTGTGTGTGTGAGTCTAAGCTCATCCAGATCTATGTAAACATGAGGGATCAGATTTTGGGGTGTGTGCCACTTGTTCTTGGTGCTTCGGATTAGACGAAACAGTTTTTTAATTTACTCTTCTCAGGCTGCTTCCATAAGACGCTAAAGCTGAGCATTGCCCCACCAACCAGAGAGACCCCACGACCCCATCCCACCACCACGCCATAAACCCCCCCTCCCTTCCTCCCCCTCCTCCCCCTCCCCTGAGGTGACCAGGTGGCTGAACAATCATCACACACCACCCTGACAGTAGGCTCAGCGGGCCACTTTACTCAATGAGAAGCTTGGCTGTTGGAGTGGCGCAAGCATCTGTACGTGTGGAAATATGTGTGCATGCATTCATGTGTGTGTGTCTGTCTGTGTCTGTGTGTGTGTGTGTGTGGGGGGGGGGATTGAGAGGGAAAGGGGACAAAAGACTGAGACTTTAATATTTGGGATAAGCTGTGACTGAACATCCTGATCACAGCAGAATGATCAAATTCTGCCAGTGATAATCCCCCATCTTGGAAAATTAAATACCACTTTGCTGCTCACTCACACTCTCTATCTGTATGCAACATGCTCACACACACACACACACACACACACACACACGCACACCATGCACACACACGGGATCTTAATCTGACCTGTGTCTCATAACCCGGCATGGTTCCTTTGGGAACTGTTCTGATATCTGATGAGTTTTTCATTAATAAGACACAAGTCTAATCCTGAGAGAGAAACACAAATTGACAACGGATAAGCCCTGCTTTCCCCTCACACACACACACACACACACACTGAGCCACTGATCCACTATTCAACTAAACATCTTTCTACACACACTTATACTTCACTCCAGCCTACATTTCATTTCTTTGCACGTCTTTGTTGTTCAAATGAATGAAACATCTTAATTTATTCTCTGGTAGTGCAAGAATGTGCTCAAGCTTCTCAAATATCTACCAATGTGTGCAATCTTTTTGCTGATTCTTAAATAATACTGCAGAGTAAATGGTTCTATATTATTGGAAATGTTGCACCTTTTGAGGTTAAAGTGTGTATGCCTGCTCTAAATCACACTGAACTCTTATCAAAGAACTCGTCGTTTGTGTTGTTTGTGTGTATGTGTGTATGTGGCTGCAGCCTTTAAAGACCATCATTGCGTTACACTCGGCTGTACGGTGCTGTTGTCGTGCAGCCCTGTAAGAGCAGAGTCTTTTGTCCACCTGGATGTTTCTTATGTAAGTCATTATAATGACAAACTATCTTAAAATAATGATTTTCTTATCTTTTGAGAATGTTTCTTTTTTTATACCTAGTATATCTGAGATACTACGTCAATATTTTGAGTCATTATTAAGTCTTTTTATTTTGGGATATGAAGTTTTTTTTATTTTGGGATACAAAATCTTTTTATTTGGGATACTAATTACTTATTTTCAAGTATTAAGCCATTTTATTTTGAGATTTTAAGTGTTAATATTTTATAATATTAAGTCTTTTTATTTTTGAGATATTTAATCTTTTTATTTTGTCATATTTAGTCTTTTTATTTTGAGATGCTAAATCTTTTTATTTCAAAATACCGTCTTTTTATTTTTTGGCATACTTTATTTTTAAATACTTAATTTTTAGACACTACATTTTCTTATTTTAGTCTTTTAATTAACGTATTTTATTTTGATACACCAATCTTTTTTATTTTGAAATGCTTAATAATTTTATTTTGCGATACTAAGTCATTATTTTGAGAAAGTTTTATTTTCTTTAACTTATATTACTGTCTCACTGGCTAAAATCAGCTTCCATTAGTCTTGTATGTTTGTGTTATGGCCACCACTTTGTAATTATTTCACCTCTGTTTATCAGTTTAGTAAAATAAATTATTACGTTGAAGCATGGCAGTGCAGCAACAGAGTTGTAATGCTTCACAGTTTGATGATTCATAGTTTAGACTTCTGTTTTGCAGATTGTGAGAAGACTTTTGATGATGTGAACGCATGTTAGCAATAAAAAAAAACCCTGTTGAATGTAGATTGTATTGTGACCCTAACCCTAACCCTAACCCCCTTTTTCTCAGCACCTTAATCTTTGGCTCTTAAGCACAACTTACATTTTAATGTACACAATCTGACCTTAAACTTTTAATCTCAGGAAAATAATTGCTATTGATGATTAAACCAGGAGAGTTTCATTTCAATCCAAGCCTTGAAGGTGCTCCAGTTGTGAGTCATGTAGCATTGTCCATGGAGAAAATAAATGGGAGTTTTATTTCTAGAACCAGGAACTCCCGAAATGGCTCCTCCCACTCCTAAACTCTGTTCTGTTATTGGATAAAAAGCTTTGACACGTTTGTTTGAATCACACTGGTGGGTTAATGCCCTGACCGTGAACTGTAACGTCTCTAATTTGAATCCAGTAGGGGACATTTGTTGTTGCATGTCATCTCTTTTCCCTCCGCTGACTCACTAATAAAGACATAAAATGCCATAAAAAAATCAGCTACTAGATGTATGCTCATATAAAACATATCCTGTAAGAACCATCAGACTTACTGCAAATCTGTGACACATTTTGAGGGTTTGACATCTTTAATTCTCTTTTTAAAAAAACTCCTTATTGTTTCTTATTTCTCCTCCTTAACAGAGAGAAACATTTCTGTCTGTTGCAGGTACAATCATGGTTAAGTTTAATGTGCACAAATGATCTGTTGGCCCTCGGATTAACCCCCTGTTCCTCCCATTGTAAATTCAATATGTATAGTTTTTTTTCTCATTTCTGCCAGAGTGAACTTCCTCATTGTGTCCGTTGATCCGCAGATGTGTATTGCTGCTGGATTGAGTTTGCAGCTCTATCGACGTTCAACTGTGGCTTTAACTGTCCCACCTAGATTCTGTACTGACATGTGTTGCACTATAACGCAACAGAGTCAATGTTCAAGTGTTGCAATTTGTCCTGGACAACGTGTAGCTGCATATTGAAAACCAGATAAGCAGTGAAAAAACATTCAATAAAGACAACGTTTACATAGAGAAGGCTACAGTCAGTAGAGTACATGAGAGAACAGAGTATGATTTGGGTTGTGACTGTTTCAGAGAAAGTGCAGGAGAGTCAAAACTAGAAGAAATACTTACATAAACTTATATATTTTTAGAATATTTTAATTAAAAAATATTTTTTATAATCACATCTATGACTATACTGAATGACACTTTACACCTTTATTTCTTTATTTCACCTGTCAATAAGTAAGTCCTCATTTTGAGATTAGTAATATTTTTTGAGATAATAAGTCATTTATTTTAGACACTATGTAATTTCTATTTTGATATATTAAATCTTTTGTTTTGAGATATTAAGTATTTTATTTTGAGATATTAAGTATTTTTATTTGTGATATTAAATATTTTTTATTTTTTAGATTTTATTTTTTTTATAGTTTTTAAAAAAAAAGTCTGTATATTTAGCTATTTTTCATATATATACTTTTTTTCTATTCTTGGTTGAGTGAAACCAAATTTCCCTCTGGAGATCAATAAAGTATTTCTGATTGTGATGAGCTGCTATACCTAAATAAGGCAGCAATGATCAACTCTTGTAATTACATTAAAGCCTTACATTAAAATCCCAAAAATGTATTTTAATTATCTTGACATTAGACCCCTGGGTGTGGTTACATTTAGTTAATTGATGACAATAAGCTGGGCCTAAACAGTAAAATTGATCCTACAGTTCAACATTGAATCAATTTCTATATCATAAGATGTCTGCCCTTATGCGGGCACTCCTTGGCATATCTGATTTAAAATGTGCAACTGTCTAAACAAAATATAGCCTATGGAGAGGGGGCGAAACCTAATAGTTATGTGTAATTTCTTAAAATAGCATTATTTCCTGTGAATGACAGTAAAATGGAGCAATTCTTTCTGTTGGAGACTCCCACTGGAACCCCTTCAAGCATCCCTGCTGTACTTGAATTAAGTCGCGCTTGTTATTAACTCCGGGGCACTTGTGTTTGTGGTTACTTGTGAACATTTAGAGGAGAGGAAAGTTACTATTTCATTTTTAACTCTATCACCATTGACTGTAGTTATATTTTGAGTCTTGGATATCAGGTTGCAATCAATCGACTCCCGCCGCGGTGTTGAACGTTTTGATTTCAAGACTAACCCCGCCTATCCAGAGTAGCTTCGGCACACGCCAAAATTAGTTACAAGTGCATTCCAAAGATCCAGTGCATCATAGCGCTTCGGAAATAGACCAATGGGCGTGCAGCTTTGGACAGGGGCAGAGCTAATTGACAGAAGAAGCAGCCAATTAACAGCCGTTTCGCCCTGACGTTGTAACCAATCACAGAGCATATGCCAAAAATAACACCTCCTCTTGTTCAGCACCCAAAGTCGAAGGATAGCTCTGGCCTTTCAATTGAAGAAAGTGCTAGATTTGTCAGTGTTGTATAATATAACCAATTCTCAGTGTCCATATTTGTTTTGGAACGATCGGAATAGTCTTCATTTTATGTGAGAGGCAGAACTGGCGTCCAACATGCGTAAAAATCAACGCTGTCCAAGCAGGGAACCACCGAGAAAGGAATTATCGCCGCTCATCTGAGGCCAATCTCCATTATTTTTGTCAAATAAGGAAACATAACATAGCTAGCTAGCTAACGTTAGCTCCGTAGATAGCTAGGTTACCGACATATCTTCACACAAAAGCAGAATCCAGCAGATAATCAAGATTGGATCTACATTCGCAACAGCAGGAAAACGTAAGTAGCATGCTAGTATGTGCGCTAACGTCATTAGCTTGAGTTTGACAAGCGACAGCTAACTGTGAAGTTAACATTAGCCAGTCAGCTAACGTTAGCTCATATCAACACACTGGCATACTAGGCCTTTCCGTAGAGGGAGCAGTGTTAAGTGGTAATGGAGTTCAGCATGTGGTCAGTGGATTGGTATTTAACACAGAAACGCATTTCTAAAAACATTCCTTAGATTGTGCTACATAAATTGTGTTGTGCAATAACGTCCCAACAGACCATTGTCAAAATAAAACCTGACCCTTGCTCTGAAGTTTCAAAGTAACGTTAGCGAGCCAATTCTGAATAAAGCTTAATTTAAAATGTACTTATGTTAAGAGTGAAACGACGCGTTGGCCTCCAGTGTTTAGACTGGTCCCGAATGAGCTAATCTAGTGTGATATAGGCTTCACTAGCTATAACCAGCTAATGACAGCTTAGCGGACTTTGTCATATCGTCACCCTGTTAAAATAATCGCCGAAGAAATTTTTTCAAGTTTTGCAGGAAAACACAAAAAAACTTAACCAAAAGTGTAACATATGACATTTATTGATGATTTCACTCAAAAAGGATGTAACAAAGGATGGCTATTGGCATAGTAATAACACTGTGTGTAAATTCTGCAACTTAAGAGAAATAAATGACTTTTTTGAACATGCCTTTGTGACTTAAGCGAGATATGGTAACACTTTATTTTGAAGGTGTCTACATAAGAGTCACACAAGCCTGACAGAAACATGACATGACAAGTATCATGAGCATTAATGTTACTTCAAAGTGTCATTAATGTTCATGACACATCCCATGTCATGTTTGTGACATGCTCATGTCACTCTTATGTACCATATCTTGCTTAAGTCACAAAGGCATGTTCAAAAAAATTGCCTAAGTCACATTTTATTTTGACTTAGGCATAATAAATGTGCTTAAGTCACACACTTGACATAGGCCATTATCAAAATCAGATGATCTGATCAACTGATGATGTCGGCGATTTTACCATAGGTGGCCAAAAAAACAATTTTGACAAAATATTACTTAGGCCATTATTTAAACAGTGTGACAATATGGGTGTCAATAGTTAGCTTTGTGATGTTAGCTTGGCAGTGTAATGGCATTTCTAACTAAATAACCACACATTTAAAGGAGCACACAGCCACTAACCATCCTATTCATTTAAAAATATAGCGATGTTAATGTCCGAAGTTATTCGTCAATATGTGTCAAACAAAAATGCATGCAATGCCAGTTGGATAGCTACTGTTTGTTCTGTTGTGCATGCAGTGACCTTAGAGGGTAATTATAGCCCCTGTTTTTACGTCCAGTATCTTTTGTCGAAGCCTGTGAAATCAGTCAGTACACATGAAATGTAATCTAAGCAGATAACACTTAATTTTAGTCACAAGCTGGTCAGGTTTTTATAACCAGTCTTTCAAAAGCACTGTTCCTCCTAACACTTCACTGATTCCTTACTGCTGATTATTCACCTGAAATATATAATATTAACTCTCCTACTTAGGTATATAAGAATAAATAGCAGAACTGCTCTTTTTGATGACACTCAGTTGGTATAGTGCAGCTGAAAAACTGTGAAAATAACAGTGAATTGAACTTTGATAGCAAGGGATTGACATTCAAACTAAACATATATAAATAGATAAGTGGAATTTTATAGTTTAAACTTTTCTTTGCTTTGCTTGTTAACTGGTCAAGTAAGGAGGCAATGCCTTAGTTGACATCAACATAATAGAGCACTATAAATCAACTGCTGGTATAGCAACATTAAAGGCTATAAATGCTTATTTAATTGTAATATTTTCTTTATATTGTAAAAAATCCTTTATTAGGGAGGGGCAGGTCCATGCGCACAGATCAGTAGGGGTTTGCCCTGACCATAAACATGGGCTTGGTTGGTAACTCCTAACTTTGCTTTAGATACAGCACCATAACTTGAAGACTGTTTTATTATTTATGATAATTATATATTAATAAAATTGGCCGACTCCTGCCACTAATGTTTTGATGTGATAGCGTAGTAAGCCACTCGTTTTTTTATAATATATTTTTCCAATATTGCATTAGGAATTTCTGGAATTTTTTCATGCAACCAGGGCTTATTCCTAGTTTCACCCGGTCCAAACAAGGGTTTCCCCTACTACACTTTCAAAATGACAAGTTCCACTCTGACTTGCCTTATTAATGTGAAGTCACCCCACTAGCAATGCAAAGAGTACTCCTCCAACTTCTGATCCATCTAATCCACTCTCCTCATTCTGTAGCAAAGAAAATGTTTGCAAAGATTAAGTTGAAAGTGAAGCTCTTGACTTCCCTTGTGAAGTAGTTTGTGTGTGTGAGCAGACCAACTTTACTCTCTTTTTTTTACCTTCACAGTTTGAGAATTATATGATCTGGAATGATTGAGCCATTCTAAATTGCCCTACTATATTGCAGAGATTTGTCATCCAAGCTAAGGCTTAAGATAAATTCACATTTCATCATCAATTTTGTATTGTGCAGAGTTGAAATGTAGCCTAGCAGCCACCCTACTCACCTTCTCCAGCATATCAGATTGCGATAAGGTGCACAGGTGACCAGCATATGACATCACTTGGTGTTGGTCTTGTGCCCTGCCAGCCAGATACGGGAGGAGTTCAATAGCTGATAATCTTATCTGAGTCAGCAGTCACTGTGTAAAGACTGAGGAGCAGATGAAACACAGTGTCAGTAGGAGATTGAGACACTCAACAAGCTTATTTTAGAGTTTGACAGATCTTAAAAGGCCTTGGCTGTGCACTGAAGGAACTTTAGGTGTCACAAGGTGCTTTTCAAAAGTGAAAGTCACGATAGGAGCCCACATTTGTCTTTCATAATAGGGAACATTTTTACATTGGATTAAAATTTCAAAATGAGAATTTCAAGTGACAAGCCTGTTTGACAAATTTCTGTGGTTTTAACCAATTGGACTGCAGATTTCTCAGTTTATTCAGTTAAAAAAAAGTACATAATGTCAACATGAAGGCAACTATATACCACTGAGAGCCATGAAGATATGTGTTTTTCATGTGTATTTAATTCATGAAAACTTGTTGGAATATAAAGTAGTTTATTTAAGTGGTTTAGTTTATTATGGCTATGTTCAGACTGCAGGCAAAGGTGGCCCAAATCCAATTTCTTTTGTTCAAATGTGACTCAGATCCTTTTATAACAGTGTGAACAGCACAAATCACATGGAATCTATTTTTTTTTTAAATCAGACCTTTGCCTCTTTTATATGTGGTCCTAAATCGGATACAGGTCCGAGGTTTTCCAATGCGACCTCAGTCTGAACAGTCATGTCGCATTTCATGTGACTTTTACGTCACTCTAGCATGACAATCATCACAATACTGCGCTGGCGGGGGGCGGAAGTCATTGGACACGGTGATTACATGATCTTGTTTACGATCTCTCACTCCTGTCTCCGACTCCTCATCCACATATACCGTAGACGTAGCAGCCATCGCTCCACAAAATGCCATTGTTAAAAAATGTTACTCCCTTTCTCCTCATTCTTCTTTACGTTGTCATCTGCTTATACATTTGCCAGCTTCTACTGTAAACGCTGACTTCAGCAGCCTCCATGTTTACTCCCGTACATATCGTGTTGCGTGTGACATCGTTGTTATTGTTCACGTTGCAGTCTGATATAGACCATATTTAAATAAAAAAAAATGTGAACAGCCAACCAAATAAAAATCATCTCTGAGCGAAAAATCCGAATTAAGCATTAAGACCTGCAGTGTGAACTCAGCCAAAGTTTTTGTCATTAATGTTGGTTCACTGAAGCTTCATACTGTGGTCATGTTATTTCATGTTTGGGGAAAAAAAAGATGTGTTTGCATAAACACATCAAAAACAGAGAAAGCTTTGCATTATGTATGATTGAGCTTCAATGCCTTGTGTTTCCTTGAGTAGTTGATTGAAAATTAATTGGCCACTATTCTGATAATTGTTTTAATACATTGAAATATTTTCCTCAAGCAAAATTGTAAAAAAAAAAAAAATCACAGTTCCTAGCTTCTCAAATATGAATATGTTCCATTTATTGTCCTTCTAATGTAGCTTTTTTGTCAGCTAGCTTAATGTGTATGTTCAAATTTTACCGATGACTCAATACATAGCCATTGTTTGTTTGGCTGGTCTGGAAATACAAAACACACTCTTGGAAATTGCGACATGAATCTTTAACAATCTGCTGACATTTTATAAACCTAACAACTAATCAAGAAGATTAACTAATAATGAAAACAACAATAAGTTGTAGACCTCATAAATAGTTGCCATCAGTAACTTCATGTGGCAGTGGTTTAATGGTACCTGTTCTTTAATCTTTGCCGTTACACTTTGTGATGATTAACAGACTTGGCTGGGTTTCTTGATACTATCTTGATACCTAGATAATCTGTTTTAGTTTTCTAAGTCATTTGTGAAGGAACATTGTCTTGGTTTAAGGAAGATTTTAGGAAACCACTGCCATGATTGTAGCTGAGTTGTGCTTCTTCTTGAAATTTCAGGGACGACATAGAACCTTTTTTTTACAAACTGTTTTCTTTTGCAGTAGAGCTAAAACAAGTAACCAATTAACGGATTAGTCAATCAATGAGAGATTCACCTATATTTCTAATACTGGCTTCTTAAATATGAGGTTTTGCTGCTTTTCTGTCTTTTCAGTTTTTTAAAATTATTTCCCTTCATCTGACCATTTAGGCCCTTTTTTCACTTTGTTTAAAAATGTGTTTCGATGATTTGTGTTCAGAAGTTCCAAGAGCTTTACAAACAGTTTTTCTTTGACGCTTTAGTCGGTAAGGGTCGCCACGATTTACCAATGTCAGCCTTTTAAAAACACAAATACTTTTTACGTACTTTTTGTATCCTATATATTCTGTAAACTTGGTCATAAAGTAAAAATCTTATTGACTCTCAAAGGGGAAAAAAGTGCATTAGAGCAAATGGCAACAAGTGATTCCATTGACTGGTATGATCTAAGAGTTGTATGTTCGACCTTGGAAGCACTCTGCAGCAGATTAGTGCACAAAGGGGAGATGAAGAAATGGAGGGTCAATAAAGTGTGTTGAAGTGCTGCATGTTGGATCTTTGCACACTTTGTTCTACGTGTAATAAAATAAGCGTAAAAATGGAGGCAAGGTCAGAGTATAGGTTATATTGGTTTCAGCAGTTAAGATAAAAAGACAGAGTGAAATTTGAATTTCAGGTGTGCGAATAGACACAGTGGGAAGGTGTGGGTTTAGAAGTCATTATTGTTACACAAGGGACCTCTTACACACCATGAGCTGTGTCCCTTTTTAGTGTTGCCTACTCCAAAGTCCTTATTTCAAGACTGAAAACGTCACAGCAGCTCGACGAGGCTGTCCCATTCCAGAGGCTTCTCCAAATGCGGCTGTGAAATGCGACCCGGTGTATCCTCTGCAGTCCTCGCTCACTATCCTACAATCCACTCTGGGTTTGTTAGCTTAATGGATTGCATTAATGTGGTCGTCCTCACCTTGTAAATGTTAGGAAATATCACATGATCGTGTCATATTTTACAGGTATTTTCCTTCATGTGGTCATCAGGCACTGAGTCCGTCACATGGACTGTATGTTGATCATCATGGGACATTGCAGAAAAAATGTTATGGATACTTTGATTAACTTGGTACATTTGCCAGTTGTTGAGCATATGGTGCGATAAAATGTGAAACGTCGACTTTAGTATCATGGATTTTTTCGTGAGGATGTTTAGCATTTTGTTGCTTGTTTGAGGGCAACATCTAGTTGATAAATTTGAGCAATTTTGAGGTAACAAGCACAGAAAAACGTACCAAATGCCTTTTTAATTGCGAGTCTAATTTTAAGAGGATTCGCAGGTTCAGCCAGGTCTCTGAGAGTGGAGCTCCTGTTTTGGATCTGTTTCACCAGCACACATCTCTAATTGGACCAGCATTATACAGCCGAGTTATCACAGTCATTGCATTCTTTTGCATGTCTTGAGAGATCATGTTGTTCATGTCCTGTGTGCTCATTTTGATTTAAACCTTACCATGTAGGGATTTGGTGTAAAAGACAGTGGAGTCCATGAACTTTAATTACATTTTTGCCAACCTGGTAATCAATTTTGGTAGTCTGAGTCAATGTGGGATTATTCACTCTCAAATAACTAGTTTGATATTAGTTATAACACAGGATTTGTAAAAACAACAACAACAAACAACCCACACTGCTTCTGTTCTCCATGGTATATATGTGGAGTAGGTAACTAAATGTATATGAATTACCTGCTATCTTATCATGTAAATCACCAAACTCCATAACTGCTTGACTTGAAATCAGAAGAAATGCATTATTTGATAAAAATGTGAAACATAATTGGAAATCTGGCCAGGAAATGTATCGATTACCAAACTAGATTCTTTGAAAGAAAAAAAAAGTACTAATCGCCTAAAGAATTCTTAGTCGACTAAGACCAAAACAACCAAGCAGTCAACGAACCGATGAAGAGGGTGCAGATTTACCATAATGTGACATGGTAACTAATGAATTTAGAACCAAGCAAGCTTTATCAAAAAGTTTGACTAAAAGTAGACTGGCTGGCTAACATGTAAGCTACTGTAACTAAATCTGAATGCTAGCCAATCGTGGTTGAACTGGGTGTGCAGTGATACCAGGGGTTGTGTTAAGCGGATATTTTCATTGACAGATTTGTTTTTAATAATTTCTGAAGCTTCTGAAGGCAGATTATAAAACTAGGCTGATCTTCCATAATATCAGTAATTTACACCCCTGTCCAGCAGGTGCCGTGTGCATATTTATCATCTATTGTGTAATCTTGTCTCGATGTCGTGCAAAAACCTTCTTGTCCAGCTGGCTTCCGCTAACACATTGGTCAGCTCTTTGCGATCATAAGTAGTTGCTCCGAGTGCCAGAGCACTGTTGGAGCTGCAGAGTGTAACGTTACTGTGGGCTCTCTGTCTGAGCACATTGAGTGTATGATGAACAGCTGAAACTGCAGCTATCTACCATTAACTAGTAGCATGTCGTGGCAGCTGAGTGTACGAATTTTCTTTAAAAAGCACAGTAATTGTGATGGCGTTGATAAACGAGGTGAAACAGAGGGATTAGCGTGGTTCACGATGAAAGGCGAGCTTGTTTCACATTTTTTTCTGTTTATTATCTGTAGGCATTGTTGTGTTGATGTTAAAAAACTGGTCGCTTGATATTCATTATAAAAAAAAATGTACCTGTCCATCAAAATAAAAGACATAGCAAAAGTCTAATGCAACCTCTGGCAGCACAATAAACAGTTCTGTGTAGTTTTTTTTTAAGATGTCCTGGTCAACTTGGTATTGTTACTCTTTACAGTGCCCAATCATACGGGCTTTTATTGGTAGGTCAATTATGAAAGCAACACCAAGCCAAATTTATTAAGCTCGACAAAAGTTAAGATGTGCGAGTCGCCTAAAAGACATAATGATCCTGGGATAATGCTTGACATGTCTTAAATTACATCGTCTTGGGTAAGGTCTTGTAGATTAAAAACAAATTGCAGACGCCCAGATTGTAATCATATCAAAATCAAGTAATCAGCTAGTATCACTTCGTCTGGAGAGCCAGACCAGAACAGGGTTGTATAGGGTGAGTCTCGATGTATTGCAACATAAGTATTGATGTGTACACGTGGATAGCGCTGGACGCTGTACGTTAACCTTGCTTCCAGATAAGCATTAACTGTTTTGTGCGACTGTGCTTGCTCTCACAGCAGCATTCAGGCTCTCTGCAGCATTATGTAATCCCCGACCTTCCACTTCCCTCTTCGTAGCCAGTGGTTTTTGGCAGACATGTGCGTCTTCATGAGGGGGTGTTGGTTTCGATCTGCGGTTACAGCACGGGTGACAGCAGTTTTGAGGGGGGTTAAGTGGTTGAGAGTTCCTGGTTTCAGTCTGATGTCTCAATGGAGATATTTTCCTGGGTTTTCTGTGCGCGTGTGTGTGTATTTTTTTGAATTATTTTTTTTTTTGAATTGTCAGCCAGAGAAATCTCATAGTATCTGCATGTGTTCTTGCAGTATGCATGTCTCCTTTCAGGGTCTGGCTGCTGCGAATGCTTTAATGGATGGATGATGCAACTCCCCTTTCCTCTCTCTACCAGGCGTGTGTGTGTGTGTGTGTGTGTGTGTGTGTGGTTGTTGTGTGTGTGTGTGTGTGTGTGTGTGTGTGTGTGTGTGTGTGTGTGTGTGTGTGTGTGTGTGTGTGTGTGTGTGTGTGTGTGTGTGTGTGTGTGTGTGTGTGTGTGTGTGTGTGTGTGTGTGTGTGTGTGTGTGTGTGTGTGTGTGTGTGTGTGTGTGTGTGTGTGTGTGTCTTTTAGAGCGAGAGAGAGAGAGAGAGACATAGAGAGGGGGATGTCGCTGAATGAAGCTTAGCCTGGATGTTTGCCCTGCAGGGTGGGTGGTTGCTAGGCAATGGCAGTGTGTTTGTTTTATTTTTAGAGAGAATCACTGCTGGTGAACATAACAGATTTCTCTCTCACACACATATGTGAACACACTGTCTTCCCATACATGAACCTGTAGGCTACTAGTGGGCGTCAGTAGCTGGTGGTCAGAGTTTGATAGAGGGAATCCTGTTGATACGATCATGTAGCAGAAAAGCAATAGAAATGTGAATGGCGTGGCCCACTGCCCCACCCTGGACATGAAATCTAAACCAGCCTGGCGTATTTATAGAGCGTCTTTTTCTCGCACATAGACTATGACACTGCACACATGCGCAGAGCAGACACAAACACACACACATACATACACGTTCCTCTGAAACCAGCTGTAGTCACTCCTCGTCGCATGTACCGGCCTTTTTTGGGCACATGCCTGTCATGCCGTGTTTGCGCTCATGTGGGAGGCAATGCAGAGCGAGAAATCAATATGTCGGAAAAAAGACGCGCTCAGGGCGCTTTCGATTTTTATCGCTTTTTATTGATTTCAAGTTCTCACGAGCGCTACACCAGCCAAGCAATACATTCTGTAAGTAGCTCCATACTGCAGCAGTTGCTGACATTTAGGTCAGAATTGATTTGTGTGATGGGAAAATATAGTGCAGGTCAAAAATGCAAAGATATGGCGGAAGGCAGTTGAGCATGAGGTGCTGCTAGAGTCTCCACGTGCTGTTGCTAGTAAAATGTCTGGCATGATGACCCAGATATTTCAGACATTTAAAAAAATAAACTATTCCAATTTTTAGCGCCTTTTCATTTTGTGTATGAGAAGCAGATAGGATATACTCATTTAAAATGTACGCCTGAAAGCTGCTCCAGTTGCCTTTTACAGTTTATTAATTATATGCATTTTACAAACATTTCCATGTTAGAGGTCCACAAAAGCCCTTTGCTTTACCCTTTCTATTTTTACATTACATTCTGCTGTATATCAGCTTATTTCCGAGGCAAACCATTACAAATTTCTTTCACTCAGCACAACCAAATCCTTTGTACCCAGGGTTGTAAATTAGCACAAGCCACCAGCCAAATGCTGGTAAAATATGCAAGTGGCTAGATTTGCTTCACTCACCAGCCAAAAAAACAATGGTCATCTGTTGAGAGGCTGCTAGATTTTGGAATCCACCAGCCTCGGTAGCAGGTGGACGAAAAAAAGTTAATGCCCAACCCTGTTCGCTGGAAAGGTTTCTCCACCCTTTATGTCTCTGAATTATCACACAGCTGCTTGAATTAAGCATCGGTTACAGAGTGGAAATCAAAATGACATATTTTTCTCTTGTTTATAAATCTAAACTGTTTTTGTGTTACTTGCCATATTATAATGTAATGGCACTAGATGACGCACAGCTTGCAGCCAAAAAACTGAATAACATTAATAATATTCTATACTCTACTAATTGTTCAATACTGCTAGCTCACCTGAGCTACCTAATGATACAGCTCAGTCAGGAGGAGGACACAATTAATGTTTACATCTCAGACAAGTAGATGCATGCTTCTTTTGCACGTATGTCATATAGTTAGCAAGTGTAGTTCGTAAGAAAGAAAGTAGTCTACGACCTCTGTTGATCTTGAGTAGTGGTTCAAATCGACTTTAGCCATCCCTGGAAAAAAACGCAGCTGCTCCACTCACTTGAAGAATGCAGAAGCATTTATTTGTATCACCTGTACCTGAACAAACACAGCCCCATGAATTGTTTTATTAACACACATTATTTTCACTCAGAATGGCCACTAACATTCCAAATATGCCGGCTGCCTGTCTGACTGCATCGGCATCCATATTCATTGTCAGAGAGAGCATATGGTGGTCAGAACGGACAAAGTTTAAGTAGAGGCAAAGAACAAAAACATGGCCAAAATTGAATTCCCATTCAGGTCTTTGCAGGTGAGAATTTCACATCCTGCTGATTCACTCTCTGTTCTGCAAACAGGTTAACTAATACTATTAGTTACCTTGTGTTCAGAGTGAAAGAGGCTGCGTATGCTCAAAGAAGCTTTAGTGCTGCAGTGTAATCCCCAGCTCTGTGGTTCCTCCTCTACTATCTTTGTCTTGTTGTCAGGATCTCTGGCTCTCACCATCCATTGAGTAATTAAAAGCACTCTGTAATCACAGTATGAAGCAGCCTACTAAACTACTGACACCAAAATGTGCTCATTTACAGAGGAATGTGCTCTAGAGTATGTTTTCTGGTAATCCAATAAATATATAGTCTATGAAATAACTACATGGTAATTTCTATTTTAAAATATAAAATATGATAAAAAAACATGGCCCACATAAATATTGTCGTAACGCCATTCGACTGCTGGTTTTTCTACATCGGGATAGAAATGATATAGAAAAAAAATGTAAAATAGGCATTTTTATTATATCATTTGGATGAGATATATCGTCATTGAAGCCCAGCCCTAGCAGTGAAAAGTAGTCCAATCAAATTCAAGATTTTGTCTTTATTGTTTATTATTTCAGTTGATGTTAATAATTAATACATACAAGATTAAACATTATTATGGTAATGTTTGCTGACTTAATTCTCAAATTTTCTCAAAAATTCTCACATTTTTAAAAATGTGACTGAGAATTTTAAAATTTATTTGGGAGTTGAAATTTTTTCCAGTTATTTTCCACTTTTCAGTTTTTAACATACATAACACTCAGCACTTTGCAGTTCTGCAAAACAATAACTAATATAATAAAAAAACAAGATAATAATAACAATAATAATAATATGTATTAGAAAAAATAAATGAAGAAATCAGATAGTCAACAGTTCTGCAAAACAATAACTAAGATAATAATAAAAATAAAGGATGATAATAATAAGAGTAGCTATAAGAAAAAATAAATGAAGAAATCAGATAAATAAATAGTCAACAGCCGTGCAAAACAATAACTTATATAATAAAAATAAAGGATGATGATAATAATAATAATAATGATAAAAATAATAGTAATAATAATAATAGCTATATAAAAATAAAATATAGAAAAAGGAAGGGAGAAATCGGATAAATAAATTGTCAAACAAAAATTATATATTAAAGTACAAAATAAAACATACAGATATTCAATACAGCATAATTTCACCAGAGAGAGAGATCTGGTATTTTCCCCGTTTTAATATATAGTCTTTCCATCTGTCATTCTTTCTATAGAAAAGTTGTTCATATGAGGCGACTTTTCCAAGTCCTATTAACCGCTTCCAACATGAGGGAGCTTCTGTCTTTTTCCACCCCCTTAATAAAGTCTGTCTACTTGTCATTATGGCAGTTTGGATCAGATCTGCATTCCCAAAGTCTTTCACAGCTTAAGGGTCATCCAGCGCAAAGAACCTGGGAGAGAATTCAAAGTCATTGGAAGGGATCTACTTTATACAATTGTGGACTTGTACCCAAAAGTCCTAAGCTTTATAGTATGTAGTAATATACGCTCTGAATTTTGACATATCCTGCTGTGTTATAAGGCCTAAATGTGATGTCATATACTCTGTGTCCAATAGAAACAATTTAGCATTTCAAATTGTCTTACTCTTGTATGCCTTGACATCTATCTTTGATTTTGGTTTATTTCTTTTCATTCTAATTCATTAAACAAACATTTTGGATCTTTGTCCCAGATTGCCCTTAATGCTTACATTTGACTTTAAAATAATTATTATACATATCAAGCAATATTTTAAAATGATGATGGGAACTGTGAGATAATGGTAATGTTTATAAATTTACATTTGTTTGGACAAATATAATGTCAAACAAAAATAGATTTAAGAGCTGATATCTAGCCATTTTCCATGGTTTTCTTGATAATAACCAAACTCATAAACAAGAAAACAACAGTATATTTGTCCTAACAAATGTACCTTTAGGTGTACCAGGCATTGAAATGAACAAGAAATTGAAGAAAACAATGGTCTAATAATTTTTTCCATGACTGTACACCAATCAGCAATAAGATAATGTTGGCCGAAATTAATGGACTAGATCTAATTCTAACACTGTAGACAGTATACAGTATGTTTATGGTACATTATAGCATAAGGATAAAAGTGGCTGACATGATGAAGCATAAATGCTCTTCTTTGTCCTTGCTGAAGATGGTTTAATTGTAATTCTATACTTTTGTCTTCTCTTTCATTGGTTAATCTCCAGCTATAGGCAGCAATGGGTGCATTCCTGGACAAACCGAAGACGGAGAAGCATAGTGCCCACGGTGAGGGCAATGGGCTGCGTTATGGCCTGAGCTCCATGCAGGGCTGGCGGGTGGAGATGGAGGATGCTCACACAGCTGTGGTGGGCCTCCCCCATGGACTCACCGACTGGTCCTTCTTTGCTGTCTACGATGGCCACGCAGGCTCCCGGGTGGCCAACTACTGCTCCGGCCACTTGCTGGAACACATCTTGTCAGGAGGGGCCGACTTCAGTTCAGGTTCCGGCTCCGTGGAGGGTGTAAAGGACGGCATCCGCTCGGGCTTCCTGAACATTGACGAGTACATGCGCAGCTTCTCTGACCTGCGGCAGGGCCTGGACCGCAGTGGCTCAACAGCCGTGTGCGTGTTGGTCAGCCCGACCCACCTCTACTTCATTAACTGCGGCGACTCGCGGGCCGTGCTGAGTCGAGACACCAAGGTGGGCTTCTCCACCCAGGACCACAAGCCCTGCAACCCCCGCGAAAAGGAGCGCATCCAGAACGCTGGCGGCTCGGTCATGATCCAGAGGGTAAACGGCTCCTTGGCTGTGTCCCGGGCCCTGGGGGACTACGACTACAAATGTGTGGATGGTAAGGGCCCAACGGAGCAGCTGGTGAGCCCTGAGCCCGAGGTGTGTGTGTTGGAGCGGGCGGCCGAAGGAGACGAGTTTGTGGTGCTGGCGTGTGATGGAATCTGGGATGTCATGTCCAACGAGGAGCTGTGTGAGTTTGTCCGCTCACGACTCCTGGTGTGCGATGAGCTGGAGAAAGTCTGTAACTCAGTGGTGGACACTTGTCTGCATAAGGTAAACTTTTATTTCTCACAAATTATGTTAAGTGTATACATAGTTTCCTCCTTTTTTACCTTGTCTTTACAGCTACAGATCATGACTTAACCCTCTGAACCCAAAGCAGATTCACAGCGGGTTTTTTTTTCTCCTGTGACACTTTGCTCACTGTGGCCCTGTTTTTTAATGTATTATATAAGTCCAGTACCTCCAGGGTAATGGCACAATCATAGCTCGAAGTAGAAAAAAAACCCAAAATGGTCTTTCCTGCATTATAACACAGATATGATGCCATTAATCCTAAAAAAGTGAAAATGCAAGTTGAATTTCTGTGATAATTTATTTTACAAAAATGAAGGGAAAAAATCTTTATAAAATAGATAATAAAGTTTTACCAATAAGGGTAAACAAATGGGGGGTTGCTCCACACACTATACATATGAGACTTTTTGCATATTTACAACCCCCACTCTCCACCTCTCTTGTCCTCTCCTCTCTGCTCTGTGTAAACGACCTGCAGTTCAGTTGAGGTTTTGCAGATTTTTTGTCAGGTGATTCATTGTTAGGTGAGTCATTCATGGCCTATTTCGCATTGTTAATGAAAATTAATTCATGTATCCGCCCGTGATTTGGGTCTGATTCCAAATTTGTGCCAAAAATATCCGAGAAGCGGTTATTAGAAACTGTCAGAAAATACCTGCAGAGGTTTAAATTTCAATGCCAAATAACAGATTACTAAGAAAGCAATCATCCTGGTTTTCAACAATATCCAGACGATTTTAATGTGTAAACGTTGAGTTGTCTGGCTAGAAATGTGTTTTACACATATTGTTAAGTATTAGTGAACATACTGGGTAAGAACAGAAAAGCTGTTTCGTCTTTGCTGTCATTAATATGTTGATAAAGTGGGTCGTAATGAGGTTAAGTATCATTTGGTTTGCATTATTTCTGAGTCAGATATCTCTTTTTCTTATGAAATGTATTGCTCATAAGTCTTGCCTCTAATTATAAGGATTAAGAAAAGTATTTTTCTTACTAAGAATATAGTATAAATATACAAGTTATGAAAGACTGCATCCCAAGATAACAAAACCATTGTTTAATAACATCTCACAGAGACATCATATAGATCAGATGGTGAATAATGGATTGCTTTATTGCTTTGAATTCTGTTCCTGCCCATTGGCCTTCTCCGCTATCGATCCAAGAAAAAGCAAGGATCGCTTTTTTCCCCTCAGCTAAACTCATCCACCACTCCACGTCTTGGACTTTTGCCTTCCATGTATCAACTACTTTGTGTCTCGAGTACTCCAAGAACCAGCAAGTGCCCAGCAGCCCAGTTATTTTTACCTTACTGGATGGGTTATCTCAAGTAACAGCCACACGCTGTCATAAATCTCCTCCGCTGCCACTGCCTTTTGTGATGTATGTGACACTGTACACTTGCAGAAAGTTACTCTGACCACATTGACTTTTACAAGGTAATGACAAGGTGACTATCCACTGGTTTAAAGCCAGAGCTCTTATCTTGTCCGTAGTAGACTCATCACATGTAAGCTGTTGCTATAAAGCTGCCATTGGTCGTGTTTCTCATGCTGCTTCCTCCTCCCCTTCCGCTTTCTGGCCTGCTTCTCTGTTTCTGTTATACACCTATTGCAAGTGAATATATTTCAACATTTTATAGGTTTATATTAAATAGTTTAGAGAGAATAGTGGATTATTTTTTAGGATTTATTTTAATGATTGATTATCAAATTGTCTTTTTTCTAAGCAAAATGCCAAATAATTGGTGATATAGCTTTGCTGTTACAAGTTTTTTGTCTTATATGATCAGGGCTGGCAGTAACAGAATACTAACTTATGTATTTAAAACAAAAAATATGAATTATGTTATTCTGTTCATTTACAGGCTGAGGAAGAACCCATTTAATTTAGGAGCAGATCCATGTTGAATACACTAATTATTTTTCACTATTTAGTTAACATTGCATAGCCCTGGTGGAGGTCTGTTCCCTCTAAGGACCCTTCTAGTTTGTTTTGGTTGTATTTGCGCTTAAATTCAAATTAGGCATGCATTTCCTATGAACCGATTTTAAAAAAGGAAAAAAAAAAAAGCTGCACCTGCCACACGACAGTGGCAGCTGCAGCCTGTGATGTGATTTATTACATTTGAAGGCATGTATTTTTTTTTTAAAGTAACCCTCCCAACACTTTGATTGTAAACTAAAGATTTCTGAGTGTTAATATCACAAATCAAGACATTGAAGAAGTCACCTTGTGCTTTAAGAAAATGTGATGGACTTTTTTCCGTTACTGTTTTCTGAGGGTTATTACAATTACAATATTATTCCAGAAAATAGTAAGTAGGTCAAGCCCCTAGAAACACTTGCAACCATTGCATATGATAAGTTGGAATCATCTTCAAGTAACTTTCTTCACAAAAGGTGAAAGCATTTGTCAGAATCATGTCAAAAGAAACTTATTTCTGTATTAAACAAAACCAAATGTAAGGGCTGTTGAACTTTGACAACATATAGAATATGATGTTAGCTTGTCTGCTGTTACAAAGTCACAAACCAGCTTCCTTTTATAATTCTAACAAAAGCTCAGGAAAAAGCAGTGTTTAGCATGAAGAGTTCTGTTCATATTCAATGTGTCACTCACCTCAAACTCAGTGTGCGTGTGTGTCCTTGAGCACATTTACTTACATATTTTTTTATTTATTTTTGGGACATCCATTGTTTACATCCATGTTTTATTCCTCCTTGTATTTGCTGGTGTACTGCTGCATATCTTGGCTGTTACTGCCATTTGTAGACTGCACTCAAACAAAACGGGGACCCACTCATTTATATATAAAAAAAAAAAAAGGCTTCATAGCGCTTTAAGAGGTCAAAAACTCCACAGGGAACTCCATCTGTAAAATACTAAAATTGTCCAAATAATATGGACAGGAACTGATGAGATTTTCCAAATACCATTCCTTTATTGATTCTGCTCATCGGTCTAGTTATTTAGCGATTCCCTCATTGATTTCTGATCAATTTTTCTGAAAAGACCTTCAAATGTTTTCATCATTAATGCAACTATTTTATAAATTTTGAGATTGTGTAGAAACAGAGTAGAAAAAGACATATGACTCAGGTCAAAATCTAAAATAGATGAAAATGTGTTTAATGTAAATAAATACACAATTTATAAAGTTCAGAAGTCAGAATGTATGTTTACTAACACAAAAGTTTATTAGTTTGGTCAATAATCTTTTAGGATTAGAATTAATTAGAATTAGAATGTAGAGACAAAGTTTATAACATAAGAACTGAAAGACCAAAATTCATGTATGATATTGATTATATGTTATTCATTTTAAAGTTACCATCTTCTAGTTTCTGTAGTTGTTCTTGTTTAGCATCATTAAAAAACATAACAAAACAAGGTCTTACCCTACGATTAGCAAATTATCACATTCAGTTTTATTGACATTTTAGAGAATGTGCCAAGTTATTTGGAATCTGTATTTTCTTTTTACTTTTACAAATCAATGTCTGTATCAGTCAGGGCTTCAGTTAGTAACCTGTTAGTACCAGGTACTATCATTCATTACTTACAAAATTTGAATCATCTGTTTGGAAAGCTTTAACTGTTTAAATTTAAAAAAAAACAACAACATGCAAACGCTGCCTGTTTTTTTTATTAACAGCCAACTTATGCAGATGTCCTTAGGAATCAGTGTATTTTAGAAGCCCTGAATTTATTTATAACAGAAGTTGGGAACATTATGATCATAAGGGTTGTGATACAGCCAGGGTCATAATTATATTTATATGTATACAAAATATACATACTTGACTTCTTGCATAGATTGAAACCCCTCCTTATTCGTTCTGTCTCTGCCTGTCTCCGTCCTGCAGGGGAGCAGGGACAACATGAGCGTGGTGGTGGTGTGTTTACCCGGAGCTCCCAAGATCTCAGAGGAGGCTGTGAAGAAAGAAGAGGAATTGGATAAGTACCTGGAGACCCGTGTTGAGGGTCAGCACACACAACACACATGTACACGCACACCTTCACATGTTCACCAAAATATCTCTTTTTTTCTCCCTGCTGTTTACCTTGACAGGCTTACTATGCAGGAATTGTTGCTTATTGTTTTTAAACACAACTTTCAAACTTGTACCTCCTCCCTCGTTCAGCGAAAGTGAAAGAAAACCCCAGATTCAGTCTCCTTTGGACAAGATTTGTCTGACTGGCGATTTGCCTTGCTATATTTATATTTTTTCAGCAGCTTCATCCCCAAAGGGTGACGATCAGAAGCGTCCCAAAAACAGAATAATTCAAAGAAAAGACAAAGCAGAGAGTTCAGTCTTCAGTCATTACATCTCATTATTTCAGTGGCATTATATTGTCTTAAATCACAATAGTATCATTTATCTCTTTGGGACAATATATAGTCTTATCTCTGGCTGACATGCCGTTATTGAAACTTGTGGTAGTTTATTATAAACATTTAAACTGTTCAGTGGTAGGTAAATGACCACAAGGCAGTCTTTCAATGCCGCCTTCAAAAATGTATTTTGTAAAGGTTAAGTGAAACAAGTGGCCACATACTGTGCTCATTTTCTGTGTACATAACCAGGACAAAATAAACATTCTTTAGGTAGTACAAATATTTGAAATCAGTCTGTTACACAGTGCTGCTGCAAATGGCAAGTAGCGGTGTGTCTGATTTTTCCACGGCTATACGTGATTTCTCAGCCTCTGCAGAGAAACGTGGTAGTTTAACGGCTAAAAACTTAGGAGTATAATTTGCCATTAACCTGCATCAGTTTACGACATAACCTCTCACAAACCCCCGGTCCTCTTTGTGTTTGTGTTGTAGAGCTGCTGGCGAACTGTGGGGAGGGGGGAGTCCCTGACCTGGTGTCCGTCCTGAGGAGCATTGCCACAGAGAACATCCCCAACCTCCCACCTGGTGGAGGCCTGGCCAGCAAGTAAATACACAGCCTGGAACAGCATTTAACACACAGAACACACTGTTAAATATTACTGCAAATTACTTTACAAATACTTTATTTTTGCTTGGCTTAGAAAGTTGTAAAAATCATAATTTACCACCCTGATAGTTTGATGTGTTTTGATGTGTGTCTGCAATAATTATAACTTTTTTACACTTTTTTCTTTTTTTCCAACAATATATTTATAAGGATTTTCTTATACTTCTATACAGTCATGGAAAAATGATTAGACCATTGTTTTCTTCAATTTCTTTTTCATTTTGATACCTGGTACAACTAAAGGTACATTTGTTTGTTGTTTGGACAAATAAAATGATAGAAACAAAAATAGTGTTTAATGTTAAAGCTGATATCTGGCCATTTTCCATGGTATATGTCTAGATATCAGCTCTTAAATTAAACTCTCATGAGCTTGTTGCTATCATTATATTTGTCCGAACGAATGTACCTTTAGTTGGACCAGGTATCAAAATGAACAAGGAATTGAAGAAAACAATGGTCTAATAATTTTTCCCACAACTGTGTGTGTATGTCTATATATGTATATATATGTATGTATATATATATATATATATATATATATGACACACAAACAAATGAGTGCCTTGCCAACCAAACTTCTCACATATAAAGCCATATTTATACACACACACACACACACACACACACACACACACACACACACACACACACACACACACACACAGACACAGACACACACACATAGGTTATAAGCATTCGTTTAGTCCAGTGTGTTACATTTGGTCTTTTGGTCTTTTTCCAAAACATTGCAATTGATCTTTTGGCTAGCTGGAAACTCTATCTATTAATATTTGGGGTTTTTTTGGAATACTTGTGGTGTTTTTGGTACACCCCTAAAATAAAAAAACAAGGGTCCATAGGAATGTCTTTTGAAATAATCTTGTACACTTTTAACATAGTTACAACATTGTTTAAAGTTTGACTGGTACTCTTTTAATTGCGCCATGTTGTTGTGCCCTCTTCTTATGCAATGGACTGGAAAATTGGCGCCATTTACATTGCATAACAGTAGTGAATGGCATTTATATGCATTTTTCTTTTGATGATTTCTTTTCTAAATTCATTTGGATGGAAACGTGCAGCAATATGATTACAAAAGACAAGAATCAGCAGGTTAATAATAATAATAAAAATAATTGTTAACATTAATTGTTATTTATGTGTATCTGGTCGTGCAGAGCCAAGCACACATGCAGCAGCTTACACTCCGTACAAACGCAGAAACATCCAGATAACACTCCTCAAAACACTTAGGAGTACAGATTCATAAAGAGGTTCTCTTTATGAAGTCTCTTTATACATGAATAGCGGATACTAAAGTATTGACTCAGTTGCTTTCTTAGTTCCATTAAAGTATTAATCAATACACATTTGCAGAGATCGAGCAGAGCCTGTTTGTATTATAAATGGACTTGTTCTGCTCTCTAAGCAGCGAGCCGTGTGCTGTTTGTGTGTTTGCAGACGCAGCGTGATCGAGGCGGTGTACAACAAGCTGAACCCTCACAGAGAAGAGGAAGGGGTGAGTTGATCACGCTCTAAACCCCTCACCTCTCCAACCTTTCACCCCCCCTCCCCTCAACATGTAAACACACACCAGCCCTGACAAGGACACTCTTTTGTGTGTGTGTATGTGAGGATGAATGTGTGAAAGAGAGCGGAGGATAGACTTGCAGAATAGCAGAATAACCTTGGCGAGCTCAGTAAAACTCATTTGACTGCATGTTGAAAGGCATTGCTGCGGTCAGTTTCAATTTTATATGTATCATTTGAAATAGTATGTATTGTATAGTAAGGCCTCCATAAACCTCCTGAACCTGCCAGTAATGCATTCATTCAACACCTGCAGATGACTTAGAATCCCCCGAATTTACAGTAACATCTCAATGTGATAATTGGAAACCTTTTCAAATGAAATATGTTGAATAGTAGAGTTGTGTACAATAAATATAATTTCATCTTTTAAGACCTCAAGACCTTGAGGAACACCATAGAAAAATCCATGCTGTGATTTGGCTTTAAAAAATGTTCGGCATTTTGCCGATTTTTGCAAAAACTGCATTTATTGGCGATTTGATAGCGAGCTGCTTAGAAACCCCACTATTGTCAATATACCTAGGAAAGCTGCACATCCTCTGAGTGCTCTAGGTCTCTAGTTTGTGGTTGTAAAGTTTCATGAGGCTGTGATTATCCTAGAGGTCACAGCAGGTCAGTTTACACAGTGAAGTCAAGATTCCCTGCAATGAACTAACAATGGGGACTAACATCATCACATGTGAATACAGTTAGGTTATTTGAATCCACAAGAGTCGCAGCTTTCCAGTGATATCCAATTTATGCAATTTACAGACAGTTTAGGGACCCCAGTATACAGAAATCTAAGCATGAAATGTTAAGGTCAAGGGGAGACTTGTGGGTACATGGAGCCCATTTTCTTTTAGATACCTATAGGTCAAGGGACTCCTTTTTAAAAAAAAAAAAAATGACCCAATCACCTAACTTGGGGGCGTAATTTCACCTTTTTCCTGACAGCTGAGCCCTCTCTAGCTTCTAAAAGTTGGTTGGCAGTGCATTCTTGGGCCGTTGAAACCCTAAAGACAGAAAAATACTACTTGAACTAATATTTTTTGTGTTGGATATACTCTTTCCACAAAATACTGAAATAACATAAATAAGTACAAATCCAAACTCTCTGAATATGCAAATACTGTTCATTCTAAAAGTTAAACTGCTGGACACGAGATATCTTCACCAACTCCAGCTTCAGTGTTTGTGCACTGGAGGCTTCAAGTTTTCACATCAAACTTGTCCAAGTTCGCACACGTTTTAAAGACAGATTCAAGGTGAGAAACCTTCCCTCTTGAGCAGATGAATACGAAAAACTTCTAGTGTAAAACTCTGCACATAAATCATTCTGCACAGTGAAGGTCGAACGCCCAAGTGAAGCAACAATAAGAAAAAATAATTTTCAAGTGCAGAGGGACTGTGGAAAGTTAAACATGTTGTTCACAGCGCTTATAAAGAGTTGATAGCTGAAGAATACAGAGTAAGTTGAATGTGTCCGAATGGCGAGGTGCAGTAAATTGTATCACCAAACTGTCATTCCACAGCAAATCTAAAATCTGTATTTTTCACTCTTTAAGTAAGTAGTTTATTTAAGTTTTTAGGAAAATTATTTACACAGTCACACCTCAAGCAGCAAACAAAAAATGATCGAGACAGCGGTACTAAACTACTGTTTTTCCTCAACGGAGTCTGGTGGCTTTGAAGACAGCGTAGGTAATGGCGACAATTTCAAATCAGAAAGGACTGGTAAAACATTTGAAATATTTGCGTGTATGATGTGCTTCTTCTGGCCACCATCTACTGTAGGTATGGATAAGTATCTCATAAAACCCCACTTCAACAAATCCAAGCCATCTCGTTTTAAAGAAGTAGCTGTCAAGGCCATCAAAGCTTTACAAATGTAATTTTTATTCCAAAGAGTAAATCAGTGTCAGGTTTTAAACGGCCTGAAGGGGTGAGATGTGGTTGTGGAGGTGTGTGCATGAATGAGGCCATGTGAGTGTATTTTTCACATTAATGTCAGTGGAGTCTTGACTTGCAGGCTCTTTTTCTTTGGGCTGTGTGGATGCTGACCTGTTACACCACACAGCGAATATCACAAAGGGTTGTTGGTCACAGGGTCAGAGGTAGAGTTTGCATGGGCTTGTCCGACTGGTGCAAGAATGTCTCTGACATCGGCACGCTAGTGTGTAGCAGATATTTGTGTGACAATGATGTGAGCACTGTGCCGCTGCTTGTTAGTGTATGTATGTATGTATGTACGTGTGTGTTTGACCATGGAGCGTGCCTGCAGAGTCTGACCCCTGGCGTGTCACCTCAGGCCTGTGCGGGGGGAGAGGAGGAGAGTGAGGAGGGAGGTGGCAGCACGGCGGCTCATCTGCTGGAGGCTCTGCGGCAGTTCCGCCTGCACCACCGGGGGCAGTACCAGACGGTGGTGGAGGATACCCTGGCCGCCTACCGCCTGCGGGGGGAGAGCACCGCGGAGGGAGCAGGGGCGGGCAGGAGGACCTCCGGTGACAACGACGGCGGCGACGACGAGGACGGCCAGCAGCAGACCGCCTCCCCTCCCACTCCCCCCTCGCCCCCGCCCTCACCCGCCACTGCAGAGCCGGAGGCCTGAGTCCAATCCCTCCTCTGACTGAGCACCCTGCCGTATACCACCCACCCGACCCCAGAGCTCTCGTCAGATGTGCTATGACCTCTCCTCCTCTTTCCTTCATCACAGAACTTGACTGGACACAGCGGCCACTTCCAGCTCTTGTCGTCATCTGCAGCTACCATTGCCATCCATGAATATTTTACTAGTGCAATGGAAATAAAAAAGGCCGCTCTGTCTATTCAAGTTCTGTCTCCGAGCCACATATTCCTCCTTATGAGGACTCTTCCTTTTGTTTCCCCTGTGCTCTGACCACCTTGGCTTCGATCCCCCCAACTTGCCAGCCACTTTTCTAACCCGACCACACGGACTGATGTTTACACTAGAATCCATCACAAATTATTACAACATGCAAAAGTGGCTGGTGAAGCAAAAATATACCCTGCACTCCATGGCCAACAGTTACCAGTATTGGCTTCTGGCTGATCCTCCCAGTTGAACCCCCTCCCTCCCCCCCACCCCCCCCCTCCTTCCCACCCCACACTTGCTTACAGTGGACAAACTGATAAAGAAAAGGAAGGGAGACCGTCTAAACTGCTCATGTGTTCAACACACTTCACTGTCTCCAGGCCTACTCCATCTACAGACTCAGAACACACTCCTGTGTTTATGTGTGTGTGTTTGTGTGTGTTTGTGTGTGTGTGTGTGTGTGTGTGTGTGTGTGTGTGTGTGTGTGTGTGTGTGTGTGTGTGTGTGTGTGTGTGTGTGTGTGTGTCTGTCTGTCTGCATGAGTTTGGGTGACGGAGAAAGATTTCATCACTACTGAAATCTGTGTTTTTGGTAGTGGGTGATACCTGATTGTCATTTATCAGCAAGTTCAGCATTGTTAGGTTGTTCAAACTAGTCTGGGTTCTGAAAAAAATGGGCCACACATGGACTTGTGTAAGTGGGTGTACTTGTAGATTGTGCGGCATTTCATTTATATCACTCCCTCACCACATATCCCTAATCCCACGTCACAGTGTTTAAGTCTGTTGCCTCACAGTCGCCCGCACAAATGTTAAAAAATTGTTCCTGTTTGTTGTTATGCAGCTGGATGTAAATGTGTCGGTAAATAAACTAGTACCAGGTGACTAAAGGGACCATAAAAATAATGCATGTTTGAATTAAAAGAAGACTTAAACTCTATAGGATGTAAAGCTGTAATGCTCATTAAACAGAAGAAAACAATATGATTGGATGGATGAAAAATGGAGAGAAACCTTCAATAGAAGGAGAAATGTTGGCGCCAGACGGAGAGTCGTATTATTCCCAAAATTAAGAGTTAATTGTCTTAACAGTGTGTTTTTTTTCTTAGACCGACAGTTTCTTTCTCTACATTGTGTGATGTGACTCAACTATTAGCTTTGTCAGTGTTAGCTGTAAAGTGCTGTTAACAAACAGCTACTGTCTCCATAATTTCGCTCCATAATTTCGCTCCATAGAGATGGCTCCATAAAAATCTAAGGGACGTGGCTGTGCTCTACTCTTTACAGCTATTTGGGTGGTTAAACGGATGTATATTGCCAAAACAACCAGTTTATCTCCATTCATGTAGTCTCTTCTCTTGTAAAACCAAGCAGCAAAAACCTCTTTTTGTCACTTGTCAAATTCCACCTAAAAAGTAAAATAAATATCAAAGTATATCACTTTATTTACTATATTTTCTTTACTTTACATTGCCGTCAGACAGTCCTGTTTTAGTTTAAGCGGTGGGGAACTGAAGACATTTTATGCTTGCTCCGAAGCCGCCAGTCTCTATTGACAAAAACGGTAATTTTTACCTTGCAGAACACAGGAGTTGCTGGTTAACCGCCGCCTCAATCATTTTGTTATTCTTTGTTACTGTTCACCTTTGGTGAGTCGGAACTAAACCTGTGAAACACCAAAATCACACAATAACACAAACTAACTAACCAATCGATGCAGTGGAACACCAACAAGTCCTGTGTTCTGCAAGATGAAATGACTGTTTTTGTCAATAGAGTCTGGCTTAGAAGATAATAAGCTTTACTTTCTCCTTAGCAAGATGCCTGCTTCTCTAAACTAGAGGCAAGCCAACCACCATCTATGGATAACTGCCCCACACAACCCCCAAAAAGTTGAAATGCTATTTAAGACATGTTATTATGATATCGCTATGTCGTCATTGGTGGCATTCATCTTAAAATGCAGCTGAGAAGTGAAGAGCAGCAAGGTAAATTTTCGATGAAAGTTGAGCTACATCAAACTCTGCAGCGCTGATAGGATTAGCTCTATCTTTTTTGGGAACATTGTGACTTTTCTTCTGGCGACACACTCTTTTTAAACCCATAGCTGACATTACATCCCTTACTGCTCCAATATCATAGCATTGCATTTAGCACCTGTACGTTACACCTGGACAACAGTGTGCTGTATCTGTAGTTCACTGTATAGCTGAAATATTGGTGAACTTTTCATAAAATTCACACTCCACATGTCGCTGGTATTAAACATGGCAGGATGCGTTCAGCTTGATAAAATCCCACACACAGTATACTTCATTCCTCAGCGGTTATCACATTGTCTGTTTCAAACCAAGTCAGTCTGAACCTCTTGTTGTGAAAGGTTGATTTGAACAGACTGGACCGACAGGGAATGTGGGTAGAAGAATGTTTTTGTAAGTCTGTATAAAGCCTAGTACCCAGTGACCCTGGTAATGCATGCACTGCACTTATCTTTTCAATATCTAAGGCACTTAACTATCTGAGGGGAGGTTATGCTAAACATGGTGTGTATGTACAGTATGTGTGTGTTTGTGTGTGTATGGGTTGTATTTGTATGCAGTTCCATGGGGCCAAATCTGTCCCACACAGTTAAAATGACAAATGAACAAATAAAAATGATTTGAGGTATAACGCGATGATTTGTGTCAAGTGTATGAGTATTTCTCGATGTGATCTTAGCAGCTGTATTTTTCGCCTTTTGGTCCTGTCAAATGTGTTAAACCTTGCAAATAGTGTAGATCAGGGTTATGATTAGGTATTCAAAGACAAGAAAATATCCTTTTTTCCCCCATTCAAAATGTGTTGGAAATCATTTAAATTCCTGACCAAGTCCAAGGTAAAGTGGTAGCATTTGATAGAGGACTATTCCCTGAAACATCTAGCGGAGTTTTTCAGTGTCTCTACTAGATTTAAATAAATGCTTTACTCTTAAAATGACCATTTGCATGTAAATTACTCAATGTGTGTTAACTTTGAATTTGTGTGGAAAAAATGTGCTTTTCTTGCATGTCTCCATGCTGAAAGCAGAAACCAAAAATGCTTAATGATTAAAGGTAGTGATGTCCCAGAGCTGATCCTGACATTTTTAACTGATTGTATCGGCTTTTCAGCCATCTTTAGTCAATCCGATCCTTTGTTAGCTCTCACAACAAGTGCAGCCACTGTCTTGTACAAAAGATACAGTCATGGAAAAAAATATATTAGACCATTCTTCATCAGTTCATTTCAATGCCTGATACAACTAAAGGTACATTTGTTTGGACAAATATAATGATAACAACAAAAATAGCTGATAGGAGTTTAATTTAAGAGCTGATATCTAGCCATTTTTCATGGTTTTCTTGATAGTAACCAAAATCATGTAAAATGTCTAGATATAAACTCTTCAATTAAACTCTTATCAGCTATTTTTGTTGTTATCATTATATTTGTCCAAATAAATGTACTTTTAGTTTTACCAGGCATTTAAATGAACACGATATTGGAGAAAACGAGGGTGGTGTAATATTTTTTTCCATGACTGTATATAGATGATGAAAATAACCCCTCTACAGTTTTTATTAATTCAGGTAACTGTACCGAAGCAACATTCAGTGGAGGAAAGGACAGAATTTTTTATTTGTGAAAAAACCCTTAAAGTAACAGCTCAGATACAGGCATTTATTTTCTTTTTTTTTCATCTGCAGAGGATATTCAGTTGTCAAGCATATACATTTGATTGATTTTAATAACAATGTAATTTATTGTGTAGGGAAGTAGGATGGAATTGGGACTCTGTATCAGCAGATACTCAATAATAAATGACTCTGGATTGGTACATCCCTATTTAAAGTAAATGGAGGTTTAGCAACAGCAAAACTGCATTAAAACATCCATTTTAAACTCTTACACAACTACACAACTCTTAACAAGTCTTCTTAAAAATGCATTTTTGGGAGCTACTGAGTATGAATTGAGTGAAACTTGAGCTGTGTGAGAGTTTGGAAACTGAGGTTTTATGTAGTTTTGCTTTTAAACCTGGTATTCACTATGTATTTTAGCAGTTTTTGGATACTCTCAATTAAAGTTTACTTCAAGCTTACACATGGGAAGTAATTGATATACAAATGGTCATTTTGAGGCTGAGTTAATCCTTGAATGTGTTATACATGTTCCTGTTTAGGCTGTGAAGTTTTTATTTTTGTGCAGTGAAACAAATCCTTGCCCTCCTCTGTTGGCTTTTAGCTTCATCTCAGCTGCTTTAAAGACATCTTAATCTGTCTAAAAAACAATAGCAGCAAGATAAATGCCTGCCGCTGCGTTGCATGAGCTGGAGGCGAAGAGCAGAAAGGGGGGGTTTGGGGGCTGCGTAGACTATAGGGACTCCATTCTCTCCATTTCTCCCCTGTTTTTCAGTCTGACAGTTGGCCTCGTGATTCTCCGCAAGGTGAGTCATCAGAGGTCTGGGTTCTGGTTGTGTTCACGCACACGCCGGGCAGGGGAATGTCACTGTCTTTTACCATTATCCATTCAGTTTGAGTAGATAAAAAAAGAGGGCAGTGAGGTTCAAAATGTGCCATTATTTAAGGCAGGAGCAGTTTGTTAACTACAGTGAAAGACAGCAGAACAAAAAAACCCTAACCTCTCTTCATCTCTTCTCCTTTTCACTCACTCAGAGTGCCGGTGACCTGGAAGACCCCTGGTAGCCGCCGCAGCGACCCCCCCATCTCCTCCTGGTGATCGGTGCGTCCGCCCCGAGGAGGAGTGTCTCTCCATTGCGCCATGTCTTTCTCCACTAAAAAGAGGACATGTGGTGTGTGTTGGAGTGCGTGAGTGTGCGTATGTTGGTTGTGCATGTGTGTGTGTTTGCAGCAGTGGGACAAAGACGACAACAACAACAACAACAACAACAACTACACACACACACGCATACTGCTTTAAAAACCTGGAGGAAAAACAAAAATCACTTTTCAGAAAATGTCAAGATTTTATGAACTGAAGCATTGTGATGGTAGAGATGATTTTTACCATTGAGGTGTTTTTTTTTGTTGTTTGTATTTTTTTTTTTTCTTGAATGTGACACCTGACTTCACAATGACATAAGGACCTATAGTGTGTGCGTATGTTTGTGTGTGCAAGAGAGAGTGTGTGTGTGAGTGTTTCAGGGAGGGCCAAGAGAAGACAGACGGTGGATAAAAGACTTTCTATGTAATTCTTCTTCTCCTGGACTTTTTTTTTTTCTTTTTCCGTGCTCCTGAGTCTGATATTTGCCTAACACCTTTGCTTCTCCCCCTCTAAAAAAGACACACACACTCTCTCTAACACACACAGACACACCATTTAAAAAAAACCCCAACAACCCATAAACACCCCCCATCCACCCCCACTTCCACCTGTGCACGTATGTACTGTGCCACCCTTCGCAGGGCACTGCATGAGGACTTTGGTTCTACATGTACAGCTACCTGGTTTTCTAGTCGACCCCGGATGGACAGCCATTGGTTGAGACTGACTGAACACGAAGGACCTCTGCACTCTGATTGGCTCCTGCCGTGTGAGAAGTGGAAATGATTTTTTTTTTTTTCCTTTTTTGTTGTTGATACTATTAGAATGATGACGATGATAATCATGATGGGGGAAAATGGGAGGTTATCTAGTTCACTGAAGAGCCGAGTGCAAGTTGGACTCATGGAGGCGGGGTGATGGGGAGGGAAGGGGGGTGCGGGGTGGGTGGGGGGGTGTTGTATCACTGGTTGGACTTCCTGTAAGAGGAGGCGGGTTAGGGCAGGAGGGTGGTGGGACAAACGGGCTCCCCCACCTCCCTCCCCACCATCATGGTTGGAAGTACACATGACGGCGGACTGTCCTGACAGAGGAAAGTTTTTTTTTTTTTTTTATGTTGTCCATGAGGTTACTAGCTGCTCGCTATGTAGAGTGAGTGAACTCCCTGTTTTAACCCTGTTCCTGGTTCTCAGACTGCATTGGTAATGTTTGTATTGCTGTTGTTTGATTGCACTCACATTTGATTACAGAAAGCGTCTATATATGAAATAAAATACCTGCCAAGGATCCGCTGGTGGCTGCGTATTTTACTCAGAGAGGTCATGTCATTTCTGTTTTCTGGTTGTTGTTTTTTTGCGTTTGTTGCCCCTTCTCCCAGTCGGGATGTCTTCCAGTAAAGACTTTTTAGTCAACTAGGGCCAAAAACGATAAGCAGACGAATCGATTCTATTTTAACAGCTTTCGTTCCTGCCTGTGCACCTAAATTTGAAGCGTTCTGAGTATTTCAGCCGAAAATAAACCAGTTATTTGGCTACATGGTTAGCCCTTTGGCCTCACAGCAAGAAGGTCGCTGGTTCGATGCCAGCTTGCCACTCTTCTGTGTGGAATCCGAAAACATGCACTTAGGTTTAATTTGTGACTCTAAATTGCCCGTAGGAGTGAATGAGAGCTGATTGTCCGTCTCTATGTGTCTGCCCTGTGATAGTCTGGAGACCTGTCCAGGGTGTCAGCTGAAATCGGCTCCAGCCTCCTGTGACCCAAGTGCGGATAAGTGGTTAAGGATAATGAATGAATGAATTAATTAATTAATTAGCCAGTTAAGAACCCCAGAAAGTGGTTTCTCAGCAGGGACAAACAATTCCTTGACCTGGAGTGTGGACCAAGAAGACATCAGTGAGTGTTTCATATTCTACAAGTTGGACAGATCGAAGGTGCTGCTCCATGTTTTTTTTTCTCGGATAAAAACCAACATCTGTAATATCAGAACTACAGACCGTCCTGTGACAGGATCACATCGGACCAGGGTTTTCTTTTTCTCCTCCTTACCCCCTATTTCCAGTGCCTGCACCCATCTTCGGACTCCTTCATTTTGGTCTCAACCACACACCTGTAAAATGTGACTGCATCTTACACACTTATGCTCTAGAAGCTGAAGTAAAGTTTACAACACTGGAGAAATTTGTAGCTGCAGATTGCTTTTTATCCCTGACAGTGCAGATAGAGCTCAGGAAAACATGACATGACTTTGTGATGATGATTGATGATGAAAAGTGCACCTGCTCTTATATAGATAGATAGCAGATAATAAATGCAGCATTTCAGTCAGATAGATCCCTCACCAGGCTTTTAACTTTATTCTCTATTCTCTCGCTTTTTTTAGCAGTAGAAACAATATATAAAGCTTAACTTTTTATACTTGTAAAGCAAAAGAAATACTAGAACTGAGAATGCTGAAGATACCAAATGCACTTTAAAAGAAAAATCATTCATAGCCTTTTGATATTTGTTAGTTTCTACAGTCCAATCTAAAATGTAAAAAAAAAAAAATTTTTTACTGTATTACGTTACAGAGATTTTCATTTTGTTTTTGTACAAATGCAATAAAAAAATAGATTACTTTTATTACAAATATTAACCATTTAATAAAAGCTAAAATCTGTAAATTAATATAATTGGACATTATAGATTTTTTACAGTATTATTCAATTGCTTAATGGTCTTGAATGTAAAAGTACAGTGAATTATATATTTTTTTTTAAAAGAAAGAAAAATACACCAAAATACCTGACTTACTGTCATATTACAGTTAAAAAGCAACAACATTTAGTTCTTCTACAGATTTCTATCTTTAATATACAGATATTTACTGAATATTATTTGCATTTTGAAAGAAATTAACTAAAAAAGTTGTTAATTGTTATTTGACAGTGTTTGACAACTTTTGCTGCCAGACTTTTTACAGATTTTTCAGATGTTTTATTTATTTTTATTTATTTATTTACAGTGTAGTTAAATTGTGGGATTACATTGAAGACATTTTGAGTATTGAATATCGCTGCAGCAATTTTTCGCCCGCTGGTATCATCATATAATCTCATACTCTGGTAATGTTGCTTGTAATTAACCTCTTACCCTTTTACATGCTCGTAAAAAAAAGAAACTTGCTTATGATACACACAAATTGAAAAACAAACATGACAGGTTATTTGGTAAGTTACAGCCCACATATATTCCTATTTTTTCCTTTTTGTCTTGTCTTAATGCTGCTCCTCCTTCACAGTTAAGTTTCTTCATGGTGCAGATTTTGTTACAGTGAAGGCAGCAGGTGGGAGAAGACACCAAAGTCCTTCCAGCTCCAGGGATCCTGCTCTGTAACCTTTGACCTCTGCAGGAGAGAAAGTTCACAAAGTTTGTTCTATAGGTAGGTAATCACTAAGGTATGTAGCTGCTTCAGTAATCATCAGGGGGAAGGTAAAACATTTTCTAAAAACCAGAGTTTGAGCAAATCACACACATGAAGAAGATACGAGGAAATTGGGGAAATAAATAAGGATTAACAGGGTTTTTACATTGATTTCAAAACACAACTACAGTATTAATGGTTAATTATAGCAGCATGTGTAGGTAGCACAAAGTAGATACTTTAAATCTTGAATATATATATTTTTTTAAAATAGGGCGTATTTCAGAAGTTTTAAGTTTTTGCAGGTAATTGTATGGATATGAAAAACAGTTTTTTCTAAAGGTAATATAAATGTCTACTGAAGCTCACAAAAACAACGACAACTACTGTACATTAATAGTTAATTAAAGCAGCATGTGTAGGTAGTAACTCGGAATCTTAAATATAAAAAGAAAACTAGTAAAATGATCTATTATTTAGGAAAGAAGAAATACTAATATGTAACTGTATTTGACTGTATGGGGTAAAAAAAAAATATATGCATCAGTTATTATCAAAGCTACCACAGTTTATTTCTAAAGGAAATATAAAAACAATTCAACTGTCAGCCTCATGGTGGCGCTAGAGGAAAAACCAAGGGATGACAGAAGACATGAGGATTAATCCTCTGGGGAACATGAATGTCTGCATGAAATTTAGTTGAGATATTTCAGGAAATGAATTTATTCTGAACATCACTGAAATTAGATTTTTCACAAGGTTTGATCCGACAGACTTCATTCAACATTCAAATACATGTTTTTTCAGGTTTACTTGTTTTAATTAATTATAAAATGTCCATTCAGTTGAGTCATTCTAACATGAACCAAAATAATAACCTTAATGTAGTAAATAAAATACAGCTGAGATGAATAAAAAAATGTATGTTACTGTAGCTAATTGAATTTATCTAATTAACACCGTTCATGTAATTCATGTAAATGCATTCTGATGAGAGAAATTATTAATTAGAATAAAAAACACATTTTAAACACACAAAATGTATTAACAGTAATTACATAAACTTTATCAAATTAAATTAGGTACATTCTATTAGCTACAGTTCAATAAAGTTTTTATAATTTCTGTTTAATTTGACTTTATGACATAAATGGTACTTTTTTTTGGTTGATGTTTGAATTACTTGACTTAATTGGATGGAAATATTCTATTTATTTGGAATGAGCAGTTGTAGAATGTAACAAAGTAAAGAAAATTCAAGTTCTGTATTTATGTACAATTTTGAGGTTCTTGTACTTTACTTGACTATTTCCACATATGTAACTTTAAACTTCCACTTCACAACATTCTCGGGGCAAATTTTGTACATAATGTATTTTTTACTCCACTATATTTAGCTGACAGCTTTAGTTACTTTTCAGGTCGAGATTTAACATGAAAAAAAAAAGGGAAAAAATTAGTTTTTGCATGTTTATAAATTAAACCACATAAAAGTATATTAAGTAGTTCCATTGAGCTCTACCTGGACTACAGTAAAATGCTGCTTACATAAATGCTTCAATAATAATAATTATATTATATTTGGAATATTTAAAACAATCTGAGTGGGGTCATTCTGCATAACAAGTACTTTTACTTTTGATACTTTAAGTGCATTTTGATGCTAATACTTTAATACTTTTACTTCACTCAGTTTTGGATGCTGGACTTTTACTTGAAGTGTAATAATTTCACAGTGTGGTATTAGTACTTTTACTTAAGTAATATATCTAAATACTTCTTCCACCACTGGAAATGAGTAATCCTGAAAATGAGTGTATGAATTGTATTTTTGTCATAATCCAATCCTGCAATCTCTCTACTATAAGAAGACAATCTTTTGCACAACTAAATCACCCACCCGTTTGTCTTTTCCCTCTCTCTCTTTCACACACACACACACACACACACACACACACACACACACACACACACACCCTGTCTAATCTGTCACTCTGTCATAATTTGATCATAATCTCTAATCATAATCACATCGTATCTTAAAGGTGTTCTCAATCTGGAGTGGGATTATGGGATTGCAGCAGCGTGTGTTAGTGTGAATGAGTGATCCTCATATATTACGGCGGCAGTGGAGAGTATGATTTGTGTGCGTGTGTGCGTGTGTGTGTGTGTGTGTGTGTGTTTGGGGGGTGAATTTAATTTGATGATGGTGGGGTTCAGGGTGCGCCCTCTCACTGATTCACTTTAAGCCTGATATTACAAAACAATAGACACTGACCTGTTAAATTGTGTTTGTGCTCCCCTCCTTAATCTCTGTCACTTTAATTTGTTTGTGTACAATGACATAAAATAAACAAGATGAGGCCAAGAAACTCAGACCTATACCACCGTTCTGTTGTTAGTTAAATAATAACATTTTTAACCAGCTAGTCGGCTGATTCACTGAAATATCACAAACAACTGTTGGATTGACATGAAATGTGTGACACATTCATCCACAGAGAATAAATTCTGTTGGTGATGTTGGAGTTTTTCCTCTAGTTTTCACTGGAATATCTCTTCATCTTTTTTATGTAACTTTATACTTCTACTTTACTACATTTAAGAGGCAAATATTGTTCATTTTACTTCACAGCATTTAGCTGACAGCTTTAGTTACTTTTCAGGTCGAGATTTAACATAAAAAAACATGATACATTTAGAATGACTAGTCATTTTTCTTTTAATGAAACCTCATAACAGTATATTAAATAGTTAAAATCAGCCCTATCTTTACTAAACGCTACTTACATAAATGCATAAATATAAATAATCTAATAATATATGTGTAATATATAAAACAATCTGAGTGGGTCCATTCTGCATAAAAATACTTTTACTTTTAATACTTTAAGTACATTTTGATGCTGATACTTTTTCTTGTAGTAGAGTCATTTTACAGTGTAATATTAGTACTTTTAATTAAGTAAGAGAACTCTTCCACCTCTGAGTAAAAGTATTTGTGCACAGGCTGTAATCTGCTAAACTTTTGTGTTTTTGTGTTTTTCATGTTCAAACTAATAAACTTTTGTTTTTGTAAATATACACTGTGAACTTCTGAATTTGATGCATTCTGTTTTTTTCTAAGTGTTTGTATGGTTGTACAACCCCGATTCCAAGAAGAAATTGGTACACTGTGTACATTTAAAAAAAAAATAAGAGTTAAATTATATTTACAAAACCAAAAGTTTGAACATTAACCTCTTAAAACCCACCTGTGCCCGAGTAGGTTTAGAGCCAAACAAACAAAAATCACAATTTGGTTGAAGGTTAATTTATTTAAATGTTTTCAGTGCTGAGTCTTTTCAATAGTGGCACTGTCCTCTTCTTCTTTCAGAATAGTGGGAAAAAAATAATCTAAAATGAATTAGATACATTTAGGTATATATTTTAATATGTTTTACTATAAATGACCCATTTGCATCTGTAGAACTCTCCAAATAGTAATTTCCTTTCAGAATGTATGAAATCTTTAAATTACATTTTCTCAGAATTATTTTTTTCTCATAAAACTCAACTTCAGCTCCACTTACAGACACCAAACTTACCAGTTTTATTCCCAACTTTATTTTGAAGGTTTTTTACAGAGGGGTTTGTCTATATATCAATCATATCCTGATTTTTATGACATTTGGTTCCTTAAAACATGACAACATTTTTTTCATGGCTTTTGACAGTATTTTCTGATTTATGAGATGATTAAAGGAGATATCCCAATTTAAATCAGTAAAAAAACTTTGCATCTAATATGTCAACAAAACAAAATAATAACTTTGAAATTTGCCTTATGCAATGTTCAGATTTATGTCTTGGAAACATATGCAAAATAGAGCATATTTATTAAGTTAACACCTCATTTGCATATCTAAACAGAAAACGTCAGAAAACTTGTAATTAAAAAAGTTATTGTCTTAATGTAAATTAAAAACTGCGGATGTTTCATGATATGAGTTTAAAAAAAAATCCTATTCACCTGTAGCTTAAATTGCAGAGCGATATCACTCATTTCCAGACTTTCCTCTCTCTTAGTTCCCTCTTTCTGCTCTTATTTGAATGAATGGCGCCTTCTGTGAAAACCTCAGAGCCTTTTCAGAGCTCAACCTGTAACCCGGAGCTGTTGAAGAAACTGCGGCTGCTTCAAAAACTCCATTTACAAGTCGCATACATGGCCTGCCCTGTGTCACGGTATTTCTATAATATATTTGTATGTATTGCGGCTGTTTAAGCATTGTGTTGAGGTGAAGGTGTGCAGTGCCGGTGGTTGTTTGTGCTCTGTACATCTCAAGGTCAGCTGACCTGTTTGACCCTGACACGCTGAAGAACATGAAAATCTAACAGCTCGCGGCGTTTCTCTTTCTCCTTTTTTTTATTTCTTTACCTGCTCCCATGTTTTCACTCTTCTTCTTCCTCCTCTTCTTCTTCTTCTTCTTCCACCCACGCCCTCTCTGTGAAGGATTTTCCGCTCGTGGCTGTATAACCTTGGAGCGAGAGAAATGTTGACCGGGTGATTCTGCGCCGGCATCACGTTTCAAACCAGACACCTCGCCTCGGAGTTTGATTTGAAGGCTCCAAAATGAGAGCTCAAAGGAATAAAACAGCCTGTGAAGTATATTGAAATATAACATACTGATGGTGCCCTGAAATCTGTGTGTGTGTGTGTGTGTGTGTGTGTGTGTGTGTGCGTGTGCGTGTGCGTGTGTCTGAGCATATGATTTTGAGTGGAGTAATTTAGCAGATGAGCGTGTGGCCATTGTTAGAGGGATAATCTGGCTCTTGCTGCTCAGATAGGTTAACATGCTGCAGATTAGACCAGATTACCCCCAACCACACCAGACAGGGCGGCCTCCTCCCCCTCCTCCCTCCCTCCCTCTGAGCCGACCTCCCCTCTTTGCCTCCCTTCTCTTTTCACACATCATGACCCCAGCTTCACTTTACTTTATTTCACCCTTTCTCTGCTTTTTATTCCTGAATCCATCGCCTGAATTTTTTTTCATCTGTCTCTTCAGACTTTCCCCTGATTTATTCCATCATTAAAGGTATGATATGCAGAATTTTCCTATTTAAAAAACCCCTGTATTGCCTGTTGTTTGAGGCCAAGAAATGCCAAGCAGACAGTAGCAGCATTTCCATAAAAGTCAAAGCCAATTTTGTAATGTGCATTAGGGACGATTTCATCAGCTGGTTTTAGAGCGAAATAAACAAAGCTGCATAAATGTTTTTACGCTTCCTTGAGGTGTTTTTTGTTGTTGAGTTACTGCCCCAAACGGGATATGTTAACGTCTTCATCAAATAAATTCTGGCATAGCGAACATTTCACTCACGTGACCGATAAGCTGTTTCCGCTGTCAGTGTTTGTCTCTGGACAACAATAAACATGCTGGCAATACTCGCAGCAAAATTTTGAAATGTTGCATAAAAGAAAATGTGTAATAGGGACGTCTCCATCAACAGGTTTAGAGCAAACAAACAAAGCTGTAGTAACGTACTTTGGTCAGAAGATGGGAGTGTAATGTATTGCTGTAGGCTAATCCGTCGGATTAGGAGATTAGGAGAAGAAGTAGTGAAAAAACAACAAAAAAGAGGTTTCTAATTGGACAACTTTGACCTCCCACAAGAGAACATTGAGAGAAGTCATCAGGAAATGGATTCAACTGGGCAACTTATAATTGTTCTTTCATGTCAGAGGAAACAGCTGATAAGTCATTTGAGTTAAATGTTCAATACGTCACAACATATTTGGAAAAAGCATTTCCATCGCCCAAAAAGACAAAAAACCACCTCAAGTGAGCATAAAAACCTTTATGTGCATTTTTGAAAGCTTTGTTTCAAATTTCCATTAAGCTTTTCTACATTCTACTTTCTTTAAGCAGACGCTTTTATCCAAAGCGATGTACATTTGATAGATCATACAACACAAGCAAGGATGAAGTAATAAAAACACAAGAATAAGCAAGAATAAGTGGCATGGACGAAGTTGAGTCCTGTTAGGATGTAAGTGTCTTTACAGTAGTGAGTGCAGATGGTGTAAAAAAAATTTTTTTTTTTGTTCTGTGTGTCAATTATGTATGTAGATGTTCATTAAAGAGCTGGGTCTTCAGCCTCTTTTTGAAAATTGAGAGGGATTCAGCAGATCGTTTGTTTCTGATGCAAATCTTATAAATGTGCAGAAAAATTTGTTAATGGAAACACGACTACTGACTCTTGGTTTCAAGCAGGACAAAACACGTCTCCTGGCTCAAAGTCCCATCCATCGCCTCTCCACCTGCCCTGAGATATCCTCTGCACGTTACTCTTAGCGTCTAATATTGCCACAGATGAGTTTACATTACAGTCAACTAAAAAGCCCAGTGCGTCTCATACAGATTCCTTGTGCATCGGTCTCTGATGAGTTGAGACTGAGCTGTAAAGTAACACTTACTCACTGTGTTTCACCTTGAAGATCTTGAATAAAACTTTTTTCTCATGCCTCCATGGTGGACAGACTCTGAAAAAGGAGAAAATCCTTGATGAATTAAAGTGAACTGGGAAGTTAACCGTTTTAAAGCACTTGCTTACAACTCCTGCAGAATAATCTAGTTGACATTTATCAAGTCGTATGCTCACTACGTATGCTAAAATGCTGAAATCTTACTATTTAAAACGTTTGTGCACAGACAAGTAGTACACCGAGACAAGAAACAAGCATGTGCAAGAACAAAAAGCTGTTTTTAATTCATTCATTTATTAACAAAATAGTGTGTTTGCATTATTAATTGTTGTTTATCATGCACCAACTCTCCAACAGGAGAGAAAACACTGCAGTTTTTAAGGTAATATGTCATGTCTGGATCACTCAATAAACCTCCTTAATGCTAAAAAAGTTAATAAATGTATTTATTTTCTTTCTGTTCAAGATGAATCAGTTACCCTGAGAAGTTTGACACATTTGGTGACTCATTCTCTTTATTTCCTTTAGTCTGCATGAATGTGTGCTATCGGAAGGTGTTGATGTATTAGCTGGGTGTGTGTGTGTGTGTGTGTGTGTGTGTGTGTGTGTGTGTGTGTTCTTACATCTGTATGACCGTGTGACTCTGCCAGACGTTTGTTCAGGCTCCAGCTGTTTGTATTTTTGGCTGCTGCGGTTTGTTTGTCAGGCAGCTGCTGTGTTTGTGTCATTCAAGCTATTAATTAAAATCATGCGGAGTGGTGAGATGACACTAAAAAAACACAGGATAATGATGTAATCGTTGCCTCCACATCTGGCCCAGCGGCCCTAATCTATAGTCTAGAAAGCTGTGCAGCACATAAGAGGAATTATTAGTCAAATTATCTGATTATTTTTGTTTTTTTATGTATCAGTGAGGTGTTTGCCACCCATCTGTCACGTGCTGCTTGTTTGTGAATGTCTGAAACCTGGTTATGTGTTTACATGTGTATGTCTCCAGTAGCAGGAATTAGTTTGAGGCTTCGGGTTACAAACCAATCAGGGGGCAGGATTAGCTGTTCAGGTACAGTTACTTCAGTACCTGTGACAGAGGTCAAGATGAGGTTAAATGGTGGCCACACACACACACACACACACATACACATACACAGAACCATGTCCATTCAACCGTTTTTCTATGAATTTCTAAGTAGCGCATTAGAAAAGATGAAATGAAATTTGTAAAACTTCCTCAGCTGCGCAAAGAAAAGGTTTTAACATTCCCTTGAGTGACTTTACTTTGCCAAACAGGATATGTAAACGTCTTTATCGAATAAATTCTGTCAGAGCGAACATTTCATTCACATGACTGATCAGCTGTTTCTGCTGTCAGTGATTTTTCCACACAACAAGAAACATACTTATAATATGCAGGATTTTCCTATTAAAAAAACGGTATTGCCTGTATTTTCTGCCACAATTAAAAAATGCAGACATATTTCGGCCAAGAAATGCCATGCAGACTGTTTGCCATTAACCATTAACTTCAAAGCGAATTTTGAAATGTCGCATTAAAGAAAATGTGAATTAGGGGCGTTTCCATCAGCTGGTTTAGAGCACAGATTGTCTATAAATAATGGACGTTGTCGCTGTGACGTCACCCATTGGTTTGTGGACTGCCTATTGGAAGCATCGAGTTCAGCGTTACACTCGTCGCCATCTTGTGTCGCCATCTTGTTTCCGATACGGGGAGCAGACAACATTTGGACTGTGGAGGAGTGAGAGGGATCTGACGACACTGACTACAGCCTCTCTACACCGGCAACCTAACTGAGCAAAGTTGCTGTTAATTCTTGTTAGCATTACCTGGGATGTTAGTTTTGCCTAGCTAAAAACAAAAACAAAATGTTACTTACCTCAGAAAACTGAACAGCGACTCCTTGGAGTGTCTGTTAGTCCAACCAAACGCTGAACAAGACCTTTTTTTATATCTATATAACGTTATATATAACTTTATTGACACGTTGCCGTGGATACACATTGTTCTGCTTCTCTCCTGATGACGGCTCGCCTTTTTAGTGACCTGTCAATCAAAGGTAGCCACGCCCCAAATCATATGATTCTTTATCTTTTTTTTTATTTTTTATAAATGGGACCATTATTTGAACTATTAACATGAAATTGTCTTGAAGAAGATTTTTTACTAGCAATTGAGACCATAGTGTTGTCCTAAAAAAAATTCTGAGGTAATAAATCAAGTGAGAAATTTTTTCATTTTGCATTGAAATTAATGGCCAGAAATGTTTTTGCAGCCAAACTTAGCGCCCCCTGCTGGAATTTTCGGTAGAATGCCGCTTAAGGCACTTCCTGGTTTGCCTGCCTTGCTCTAGGCTAATCCATCAGTAAACTGTAGAAGAAGTAAAGAGAAAACAACAACAACAAAAAAGAGGTTGCTGATCAGACAACTTTGGCCACCACGAGAGAAAATGAAGAGAAGTCTTTAGGAATTGGATTCACTAAGGCATCTTATAATTGTTCTTTCATGACAGAGGAAACAGCTGATCTGTCATGTGAGTTTAATGTTCGCCACATCAGAACCAATTCGGAAGAGGTGTTTCCATCTCCCAAAAAGACAAAACCACCTCAAGCGAGTGAATTTTGGTGTTTCCATCAAGCTTTTCTCATGCAAATCTTTAAAATGCGCAGAGAAATTTGTTGATGTCAACAAGACTACTGACTCTTGGTTTCAAGAATGATGCAAACACTTCTCTTGGGCTGGGGTTTTTCAGCAGAGCGGAAACAGCTGATCAGTCATGTGAGTTAAATGTCTGCTATGTCAGAACTTATGCGGAAAAAGCGTTTACATCTCCCGTTTAGCGTTAAAAAGACAAAAATCACCTCAAGCAAGCGTAGAAACTTTTATTGAATTTTGGTGCTTCCATCAAGTTTTTCCCATGCAAATCATCAAGATGTGCAGAGAAATTTGTGGTTAGAAACACAACTACTTCAACCTTTGCGTCTGATAAAAATGAAAACAACCACTAGAGGGCGCCACTAGCTGCAAAACATAAATATAGGTTGTAATAAACTGCTGTACACATGACTCAAGTCGTATTTTGGGGAGAACAGTCTCAGATTTTATTACCCTGCATATATTTGATTGATACTTACCAAGCTTATTTGCTAAAATGTTGAATTATATATATATTGATTATTATAACTGTTAATTACTTTGATGGCAACCATCTAGTTAATTTTCCAATTACCCAACACCTTTATTACGTGTATAAAAAGCAGCGTCCTGTCCTGTCCTGTCCTCCCACTCTCTCCCTCCACGTCTTAATTTTCCTCCCTCTCAGTCTGCCACAGTTAACCCCCCTCCATCCTGTTTTTTTGGGTACCATTGTGCTCCAAACTCTCCTGGATCCTCGCAAGAGCACAAAAGCACAACAAAGACTCAGGAAGTGATTAGTGGCTTAACGAGGAGGAGGCTTTGCGGGGAGTTAGAGGGGGCTGCACGGCCTCTTCCCTGAGAGGAGGTGAGGGGGTTAAAGTTTCAGGGCTTAAGAGGTCAGTGTTAAGTTGTGGAGGTCAGTGGAGAGGTTAATTAGGAGCAGGGCTTTTGTTTACGAGGGATAAGGAGACGCAGGAGGCGATTCACTTGGTATCCTCGCTGTGTTCCTGCAGCCACCCTGGAAGTGTCATCCACCCGCTTTTAGCCAGCTCCTCTTTCTCTCCTCCTCCCTTCTAATTGTCCTGTCGTTGAAAGGAGATGTAGCTGAATTAACTTAATTGTCACCATTAGGACACACTCGCCCCCTCATCACCACACACACACACACACACACACACACACAAACACACACACACACACACACACACACACACACACACAAACACACACCTCGAGTATGTTTCCTCTGGGATGTTTGGTTCCTCCTTCCTGCTTCAATTAGAAGAATGTCTTTTCAACTTGGAGGAGCTCTGGCCATGACTGTCCCTCCGAGACTGTTGTGTGTATTCGCCCATTGTTTGTGCTGTTTAAACACACAGAGAAACATGCTGCGATCCTCTGCAGACTCAAGCATCTTGAGTAGAGCCGAATGAGCCGCGGGAAAAAGAGAAGCTTAACAGACACTCAAATAGCTTTCTTGGCTGCGAAATTCGTCTTTATCAATCATCAATAATAATCAACTTTTTGGGGGAATTTATCTGCACGGTTGTACTGTAAGTCTAAGGTGTTTGTTTCCTTCTGATTGTTCTTATAAGATATAAGCATTGCACTTCTGTAACACCTAATGAAAAGATAAAACGAAGTGGTGGAAGAAGTATTCATGTTCTTTACTTCAGTAAAAGTACTAATACCACACTGCACTCCTGCATTCAAAACTTACTGAAGTAAAAGTACAAAAGTATCAGAAAATGTACTTAAAGTATCAAAAGCAAAAGTATCATTATGCAGAATGGACCCACACAAATTGTTTAATATATTCTAAATCTATAATTAGATTAGATTAGATTAGATTAATTTTGATGAATTTATGTAAGCAGCATTTTAATTTTCTCAAGGTAAGACTGATTTTAACTACTTAATATACTGTTATGAGGTTTAATAAAATAAAATAAAAAAGTCTAATCATTTCAAATTAATGTTGTTTATGTTAAATCTTTACCTGAAAAGTATCTAAAGCTGGCAGTGAAACGTAATTGAGTAAAAAGTACAATATTTGCCTCAAAGTGTTACAATAAAGTTACATAAAATGGAAATACTCAAGTACAAGTATCTCAAAATTGTACTTATGTACAAGACTTGAGTAGTCACCGGAATAAAATGTTGGCATTGAACATTTCTGCAAACCACAAATGAATCTTAATGTTTTAAACATTAACGTTGTGGATTCACACAAAAACTACTTGATAAGGATCAGGACAAGATCATGGTTTGGGTTAAAATAAGTGCTCATAACAGGAACTGTAGGCTCTTGGATGAAAATCTAGTTTCTGTTCGAGCCGTCCATCCACTCCGACCTCCTCCTACTGTGGAATATAACGCTCTTTATATCACACCACTGGATTTTTCAGAACATTTGCTCAAAGCATCTAATATTGCAACAATGCAACTCAACCATCAGTTCGGTTTGAGATTTGGATGTTTCCATAGACTGGATTAAAAGAAGTGGAGGTAGCCACCAGGACGTCACTCATTGGTTCGTGTATTACTGATATGATTTTGTGGGTTGATGGAGGAGGAGAAGAAGCAGAGAAGTGACGTTTAATGCACATGAGCTCGGATTCAGTTCTCGCACGCAGCAGAATGAATGAATTAATACAGAAGAGAGGGATCTTATATACTCGTGGTCAGTGCCAGGTGTTTTTTGTGCATTGGAGGTTTCTAAAGTTATAACGAGAATATGTCAATAGTCTGTCAACACAGAAGCAACACCTAACTGAAGTTCTGACAAGTCTGTATTTTCTAAAATACACACATTCCTGAGTACAGAATCTGTGCCGTGGCTACAGTCACATAATATGCAGGAAAACAAAAAAGCATCCTAACACTTTCTGTTTTGAAGCTTTGAGTTTGGCTTTTTGGACGTCACAATCTTGGGGTTTTTTGCAGCCAGAAGTGACCATATTTCCACGAGAGGATGAAGCTAAGTTTTTGTTTCAGACATACACACAGACCATAAACTCATTAAGAAAATGTTTACTAAGTGAGCAGTAGGGCCTTTTTTTATAGACTTCTTTGCAACTGGACTCCATTTTGCAGCCAGTGTAGTCGCCCCCTGCTGGTCATTAGAAAAAATACGTATTAAAGATACTTCCACATCAATCTGACTCGCCAGATTACAGACTTTGGATATTAGCCTGTTGTTGGTTGTGTCTCTCACACTATTCTTCCTCTTCTTCCGCTGTCTTTGCTTTTTAATTTACCAACAACATCATTGCATCTGGCACTTGGCACCACCCAGGACGATTGTGATTGATTTAAATAATATAGCAGAATGATAATGGGTGCAGCCTGATCTTTTTCCAGCACTGACACAGAGTTGTGGAAGCATCTTTTTAGGCCAAGACTTTGCCTTAGACTTAGTATTTTGCCCTAGAAAGTATGCACTTTACTCTATTATTATTATTATTATGATTAATATTATTGTTGTTTTTGTATTATTACTATTATGATAAAGCTTATTTAATTTGTTTTAATAAAGGAAGAAGAGATTACCATCATCTGGGGTGAAAAACTGGCACACGACTCCTCACACCACCCTGTGAGGACATCTGTCTGTTTTGGTAATTGGCATTAACCCTTTTAAGCTGGGTGACCCGCTTCTTCACGCCCAACACATCTGCACTGGGGCTCACATTTGGAGAGTGTGTGTGTGTGTGTGTGTGTGTGTGTGTGTGTGTGTGTGTGTGTGAGATGTAAAATTAACTACATGTGCATTGAAATGGTATAAGTGTGTGTTTTTGTTTGTTGAGGCCAAAAATAACTACTTTATATTCATAACACACACACACACACACACACACACATCTTTGTTCTTCTTTCTACCCTGTTAAACTTCTGAGAAAGAAACTTTGATTCATTGCTTATGGGAGAGCCCTTACATTCAGGTATTCTGTGGAAATGTAGTTAAATGTTTTTCACGGATAATTAAAAGTAATATTCTGTTGAAGCCAAGTATTTGTTTAATGGCATATATCATTATACATAACACAAGTATTGATCCTGCCTTTTAATCTATTTTATATTTATAATTGTGTTTTATTTGTATCTTAATGTATTTTTTTTATTTCTATGCTTGTTACTTTAATAATATTATATTATATTTCTTTTTATAATAATTAAATTTATATTAGTTAATTTATAATCTGTTAATATTATTTTTTAATTATTGTTTTTGTTTATATTTATTTTATTTGTTTTTGTTTATTTTATTTTATTTTTCTGTGTATGAGGGGAAATTTATATTTGTATGTTGATGTATATCATCTGAGAATTTGAAATTTCAAATAAAATATTGTTAAAAACAGATTTTATTTATAAGCCACTTGCAGTTAACGGAGACACATTTGATTATTATTTATCTATTTATTTACATATGTGTCCTCTTATTATTGTATTCAGCTGTAAAGCCTTGGTTGGAAGGGTGGGATGGATAGTGAGGTTGAAGGGTAGGTATTTGCAAAAAAATAAATACTATAAATAAAATATTAAAATAGAAAAAATGTTTTAAAAAAACTTCAACCATCACAACTTATTGCCTAGCCCCAGCCTTTACCCTCACCAAAACCCAATTACTACTACTACTACTACTAATAATAATAATAATAAAATCAGATTTACATAGCGCTTTTAAAAACACTAAAAATCGCTTAACATAGAATGCATGAACCGATACAAAGACAGAATACAGAGGGGGAAAAAAGAAAAGGAAAATAATTGTAAACTTAAAACCAAGTCTTATCCCTCAAACAGACCTCTGTAGAAGTGAGGACCAGCCAAAATGTCCTCACTTCACAAAAATGTCCTCATTCTGTTGGTTAAAAACTTGTTTCGGTCCTCACTATGCTGGAAGCACAAGTACACACTCTGCACAAAGGGTGGCACACTCCAAAGCATATGGCCCAGGGAACCAAAATGTGTTAATGCTGATTGAATATGCTGCTCTATTAGACTAATGTTAGCAGGCCGTGTAGGCCCGATGCTAATCCAAGGTAACAGAATGGAGCCGGAGCTGCAGCTTATCTGTCAACTTATAGATATTAGAGAACAGAAAAGTGATTAGAAAGTGATTAGAGTGGAGGGAGACCACTTAGAGAAACATACGCTTTCACATTACTGCTATTAATGATGCCAGAGGCTTAGCGGCAGCAGCAGAGCGGATATGAGATTCAGTGGACAGCAGACAGTGATTTGACCTTTTTCATTTTTGTTTCCTTTTTTTTTTTTAATTCATTATCAAAATTACATTCTGTCTTATTATTATTATTATTATTATTATTATTGTTATTATTATTTTCTTATAATTTATTGTCTGTTATCTTCTATCTTCTATCTTCTATCGTCTATTTATTTTCATTATTTCCAACAAACAACCAGGTGATATTTGTTGAATAAACTTAAATTTAGATTAGCAGATGATAGATATTGATCTAAAATCAAACTTGTCACCTGCCATTTGTGATGTTTTTTGTTTTGTTTTTGATCATCTTTTACTGATTTAAAAAAAACATATTTGTGTAATTTCCATTCATTTGAATCTGTCTTAGAGCTCCAGAAAAAGCTTTCAAGTGACTCTTGAGTTAGTTTTTTGTGTTCCCTTTAGTAGAAATGCTACATATATAGAGAGTCAGTTCCGAGGAGACTTTATGTGTCCAGCTTGTGCTTAAAAAGAGATAAATCCTCTGTGTTTGATTGACAGCGCTGCCATGACAACCCCGCATCAGCTGCAGGGTGTCCAATGAGGAGTCAGATCCAGGGTCCCTCCCTGACTCCCAGGTGAGCTAAAGAGTCGGACTACAGTGGTTTTCTGTCAGTCTGTCTCAGAGACACGCTTTGTCTCCTTTTTTTTGGTTTCAATCTGTCATCCAGATGGTGTTCAGATCACCGCTCGACTTTTTCTCAGCCTCCCGGATCCTCCTGCCACACTTCGCGGATGGGCCCCCTGTTCTGGCCCGCTCCCGGTCCCCGGAGGACCCTCCCTCCGCCTGTCCTCCCCTGGCTCTCCCGGGGTTGTGCTTCTCCGCGGCGCAGATCGCCAGCGTCTGCGAGACTCTGGAGGAGACCGGAGACATCGAGCGGCTGGCCCGCTTCCTCTGGTCCCTCCCGGTGACCGTGGATGGCCGCGACTCCATCTCTGAGCACGAGTCCGTGCAGCGGGCTCGCGCCGTGGTGGCCTACCACACGGGGAGTTTCCGCGAGCTTTACCACATCTTGGAGACGCACCGCTTTACGCGCGCCTCGCACGGCAAACTGCAGGCGATGTGGCTCGAGGCGCACTACCGGGAAGCAGAGAAGCTCCGGGGGCGGCCGCTCGGACCTGTCGACAAGTACCGCGTGAGGAAGAAGTTCCCGCTACCGAGGACCATCTGGGACGGGGAGCAGAAGACGCACTGCTTCAAAGAGCGCACACGGGGGCTGCTGAGAGAGTGGTACCTGCAGGACCCGTACCCGAACCCCGGGAAAAAGCGGGAGCTGGCACACGCTACCGGACTCACACCGACTCAGGTTGGAAACTGGTTCAAAAACCGGAGACAGAGGGACCGAGCGGCGGCAGCCAAAAACAGGTCAGTGACTTGTTGTTTACTGAATACATGTGCAGTTACGGCACAAAAATTAACGGTTTGTTTTATTATTATGTTAGAATCAGAGCAACTCAGTCTCCTTATTGACCACACACTTTCTCGTTGAGGCGATTTCGTCTCCACAGGCAGCCAATGTTGCGCGTAAAAGAGCCATTCATGCGTAAAAGCGCACGGCCATTCAGCGTGTAGGTTTTTGTTTTCCTTCTAGCAGTCTGACCTGGTCGATCTGTCTCTTTCTCTCTCTCTCTCGCTGTAATTTGCTGCAGGGTCAGTGTGTGGGTCAGCCTCCCTGTTGGTGAGGGCAAAATGTGCATGAATGGGTGCAAATTGCTGACCACGCAATGGCTTTGTTTCAAAGATTTCGAGAACTTTTAGTCATTAATTTAAGTTTTGGTTAGGAGTTTCATTTTTGTTCATTATCCCCAAGAACAAAATAGTATAAATTGTTTTGTTTTGCATGCTTAACGTGTTGTATTCTCTTGTATTTTTGCGCAATGCGTTTCAAAGCAGACTTCCCCACAATTAACTTCCCCTTTTCGCTTAATTTTTTTAGGTTGCAGCACCACCGGATGTGTCCGGATGGTGCGCGGTCACCCAGCGGAGGAGAGTGCAGTCCAGACGAAAGAGAGGAGCGCGCAGATGGAGAAACTCTTCTCTCAGTGACGGACAGTGACTCTGACTTGGATGTCTGAGACTTTTAAAGTATAAAAATTGACTTTTAGGGGCCTGTTGTGGATTACAAGAGAGATAGAGAGTCAGTCAGGATTTGGCTTGCAATAAAAACAGCTTCATCCTAAATATTCCCCCTGAACACCAAACAGATAATCTCACAGGTTACATGAAGTTTTTTTTGTTTCCTGAGATTGATTTGTGTCAGTGCTGCTGGTTTTCTGTTTTTTATTTTATCCACCAGCTGCAGATCAGACCCACATTTCTGATCTGTAGCTCCATCACTGGAGGGTGATGGAGCACATCTGCTGACCAAGCTTCTATCAACCTGATTAAAGAGACATCAAGCCGTGGACCCCTGTTGGACTTTAACCCAGGGACCCCCACACGGGAGGACCTTTACAGACTGAAACCTGCCAGTGAGCTAATCACCCTTATTTTCTCTAATTATGTGTCATCATTTCTTTTTAAATGTTCCTTTAGAAGACCCCTGGACGTCCACTGCTGTAGACAATCAATACGCACTGAAGCCTAAACCTTCATGTCTGGCTGTTTTTTATTTTATTTTTTTGTTTCTTTACCTTCACTTTATTTAAAGTTCACTGTGCAGTCTGTGTGATGTCGTACTTTATGTTCAATTTGATGCCGAATAAATGTTTTGGTATTTTATATAAATAAAATAATTTAATATATGACTGTTATTGTGCCTAATCTTCATTAATGACACCATCTCTGTCAAATAATAATAATAAAAATAACGCTGTCACAATATTAGATGTTCACTACACAATTATCATGGCCAAAAAATTACAATAATGATTTTATTGCAATATCTATAGAAAATTAGATTTTTTTAAACCTTGTTTATTGTATGTTTTGACTCATTTTGGCAAATTAAATACACTCAAAATATGTGTGTCAGGAGGTGGAAAAAGAATCTGTAACCATAGTTTAAAAAAAAAGAGGACAAAAACAAACTTTCACAAATTATGTGTCAGATTATTTATAATATATACGGTCGCCCATAAAGTTGGAATAAAATATTATTTTACCTCTTTCCATGAAATGATTGTGACAATGTGATTTATTCTTGACAGATAAAGTGTAGATCTTCTCAAAAGGTTATTAATTAATCTCTTTCAGAGATATCACAGTAAAAATTGTGTCTATAAAAACAAAATTATTTAAACTTTATGGGCAACAATGTATATTATCACATGTATATTGTTAACTTAATATCAGTATTTCATTTTTTGAATATCACAATTATTGGCAATCCCGGTATATTGGGAAACCTCTACAATAAAGCATAAGTAACCGGTGTATAAAAAGTTAATACTTTGTAAATACCACAGTATTAAAGTATAATGAAATTCTTTAAATTTGTCATAAAGCAATTATGAACTGATAAAACAAAGGTACACATGCTTCACAGATGCCTTATATCTGTTTATAAATGTATTTGTATCTTAAAAAGGTTTGTCAGAGTTTTGACAAATGATATATTAAATTATCCATCTGTATGTGTAAAAGAGAAACAGATAAATAGAGAAAATGCCTATTTTAACATTAAAAAGCTAAGAGATCTCAGTATGTTGCTCTCGCTCTAAACGCTGCTATTCTTCCAGTTCTGTGTTGAAATGTTCTCATGCATGTTTGGGATTAAGAGCAATTCTTCTGCTGCCGTTCAGCTTTTACTCAAGTACTCTTCTGAAGTACATTTCCAGACACTTTCGCTTAAGCTGTCCATTTTCTGCAAATTTCTATTTCAGCTCCACTTCATCTCAGAGGCAGATTTTGTACTTTCTGCTGCATTACATTTAGTTAATACTAGATTAACTTTGCAGATTCACATTAGTGATATGAAATAACAATAAATAATTATGTTTTAGACATTATATGTCATTATATGTTACTTCTCATGCTCTCCTGCAGTAAATAAAATGAAAAAAATCAGCTTCAGCTCTGTCAGCTTTAACATTAGAGTTATGAACACAGTTCATCAATAATCCAATAATCTGTGTTTCAGAAGCTACTTTGAAAGAAAAGCTGTAGGCTGCCAACTATTTCACACTGAAAGAAGTTGAACTACAGCAAAGCTTCACCACAGAGAAATCTGCTTTGGTTTAACAAAACTACTCAGAAAATGCAGTTCAAACTATTTTGTAAAAAGAAAGTAGAAATAAATGAATAAATACTTACACACAAATACACTAAAATAGATAATAAAATGTTAAAAATATGGTAGATTAAAGCAATAAAACACAAATATATATAAAATATATTACCATATTATTACATTGATATATAATTATATAAATAAAAAAAAATGTAATTGATAATATATAGCACATGGTACTATAAAAAATAACAATATGTAATCATATAAACGTCTATAATTATATAAAAATATTTAAAAAATTCACATTCCAAGACAAACTGCTGCTCAACTGAGTTTATTTAAAACAAAAAAGTCTCTATGCAAAGGTGAAAGGTCAAGTGTGTAGTCGTGGCTGTTTATTAACACACTCAAAGAAAAAAGGAGGTGGGCCTGTTAAAATAAAAAACTAAATAAACAAACTTGTTTATAGTTTAAGTAGATAACTACATAAAAATGCCAAATCAAAGTAGACTCCTTTAACTGTTTGGATCACTATTACAATCACAATTTTAAATAAAATCTTGTTAAAATGTGATCCCTGTTTAAATGTCTTAATACTAGATTTCCCAACAATTTCCAAGAAGTTTGCGCATGCAGTATCTTCCTGCATATTTTACTTTTTTTAATTTGTTTTTGCAAAAAATAAGATCGTTAACTCTACATACATGCACTTTTGTTCTAATAAGTCACACGTCAAGACATATTATTATCTAAAACTGGTAAAAACGTAAAAAAAAAAAAAAAAAAAAAAAAAAGTCATTTCACGTCATTCTCCTGCTGACCCGCAGAGGCGGAGTGGCGTCATCCAGTGGTCAAAATAAACACAGCATGCATTTATTATTACAATAAACAAAGAATTGAAGTGGCGTTTCAATTGAGATTATGTTGAATACAGAAAATAGGCAGCCGTAGGTCACATAACATTATTTTAATGCTTTAATAAAGAATTTAACAGAGCTACCTTCTGGTTTGGCGACTGCAGGGTAACCAGGTAGGCTACTTCGACTCAAGGCTGCATACACACACACACACACACACACACATATATATATATATATATATATATATATATATATATATATATATATATATGTATATACATACATACATACATGTATATATGTATATATGGATGAATGGATGGATATATGGATGTATATATGTATATATGGATTTTATATATATTCATTGATACATACAACAACCTATTGAACATGCTACAATGTATTTTCTCTAATGTCTTTCTCTAACAATTTATCTTTATTTATTTATTTTATATCTATATAAAGTCTTATCTTATCTTATGTATATATGTATGTTAAATTTGTATTATATATATTTTTTTATTTATATATTTATTCATTTATTTTAATTGTATTAATCTGAATGAAAACAGTGCAGCAGAAAAAGAGCAGCAAAAGTAAAGAAGCACGTTTCGTAGAGATGATATATATTTTTTAAAAACCCCAACATAATAAAGTTATGTGCTTTCATAAAAAAAGCTGACTTTTTGAGTATTGATTGAGCTTGAACATTTTCATTTTA